>NC_091208.1:15467451-15473931 GCF_040958095.1 Procambarus clarkii | reverse complement strand
CAAAAATCAGAGGATACAACTGACGATTTACTATAAAACCAGAAAAACGGCCAGCCTACTCATGAGAAACTCTCCAGACACAAAACAGAACGCTTTAAAAGAGACTAACGTCGTCTATGCCTTCAAGTGCCCACTTGGGGACTGTAAGCTCCAAAAAACCCAGTATATAGGCAAGACAACAACATCTCTTTCTAGGCGTTTAACGATGCATAAGCAACAGGGCTCCATTAAGGAACATATAATCTCTTCCCACAACCAAACAATCGCCAGAGAAATCCTAGTAAACAACACAGAAATCATCGATAGATACAGCGATAGCAGGCGGCTTGACGTTTGCGAGGCACTACACATCAAGAAGTCAACACCAGCAATCAACAGCCAATTATTGCACAACTATATTCTACCCACCTCAAGACTCCGCTCCAATATAGAAGCATCAAGAAATATGGACCAATAGGCTTTCTACAAACACTTCTATTCAATATCCATTGCTTCGTGTTCTGTCTTGTGTTGATGAAATTAATACCCTATTAATACTCTTGTTCTGTCTTGTGTTGATTAATACCCTATTAATACCACATTTTGTTCTGTCTTGTGTTAATGCCACATCACCCCTTCCACCTCACTCAAATGTAGATATAAAATCGGAGATACGTAAGTTCTATTCAGTTGTGTATTTGTGAACTAAAGTCTTTGAAAATGTAATAAGGTTTACGAAACGCGCCCGTGTCGCGTCAGACTAGAAATAAAAATGAATTTTGGAGAATTGATTTTTTATTTACCTCCAACAGTGAAGCGTAATGTATGAAAGATTGAGAAAATTCGTGTTAGAATTATTAATCTTACTTTTTCGGTCATATATATATATATATATATATATAATATATATATATATATATATATATATAATATATATATATATATATATATATATATATATATATATATATATATATGTCTACAGGAAAGACTGCTACCAAAATATACTAATATTAAAGCGCACGACCCAGCAGCAAGGAATCAAGCCTTCACGATAAAATATCGCCAGGATCTGATTCGTGATCAGATATACAAGGCAGAGAATGAAATCAAAGACAACAAAACGCAACTACTTCATGCTACAAACGAGTGGAGAAATAGCAACATCGACGATAGTATCCGTACCCGCATTGAACAACACCTCGACATCCTCACAGACCAACATCACCTCAGCACTGAAACAAGGATTATCAAGAAACTAACAACATTATATGGAGGACCTATGGCAATTCCACGACCAAGAGATGGCTTCCTGAACCTTGCAGGAATTAACCTCACTGAGGACCAAGTCACTCTCCTAAATCTGGGCATAAACTGTCATGTTATGTCCAGACCGAGTGAGATGGCCCGGAAAGTAGAGTTGGAAATTCTGTTGGACGACATATTCGACCTCGAGACACAAAAGAAGGTCACTACCAAAGATACCTTACAAGCAGAACTTATTGCAGAAGGAGGAAAGAATCGAGGCAACTACAGAAGCACCATACTGTCCCCCGAGCTTAAAGCGGCAGCTAAAAGCCTTCGTGAGAACAAGGAGATAGTTGTCAGGAGAGGTGACAAGTCGCCAATATATGTCATTCTTAAAAAAGACGAATATCTGGCGAAAATGAACATCATACTCTCTGACCAAACTAAGTTCCAAAGGGTAACGAAGGACACTACAGCTGAATTAAAAGCAAAGGTCAACAAACTGATCGAAACTGTGAACGCCAAGAAATCCGGACTCCACCTGCCAAAGATCATTGGGGAATATAAACCTGGATATGCGTATGGAAATGTCAAGACGCACAAGCCTGGAAACCCACTTCGGCCAATCATTAGCCAGATACCCACACCCACGTACAGACTGGCGAAGCGACTCAACGGCCTGCTGACTCCTTATGTTCCTTGCGCCTTCAGCCTGAAGTCTCCAAAGGAATTTGTTGACTTACTGCGGGGCACACGGGCCACAGGGATAAGAGCCTCGTTGGACGCAGAATCGCTGTTTACCAACGTACCTGTGGACGAGACAATCGGAATGATAGCCGACAGAGTGTATCGTGATCCAGCCTGTACTCCTCTTGACATACCAGAAAATATTCTGAGGAAACTACTCCAAGCTTGTACTAAAGAGGCACCCTTCTTGAGCCCGGATGGGCACATGTATAAGCAAGTAGATGGGGTCGCCATGGGTTCTCCCCTAGGTGTCCTGTTTGCAAACTTCTACATGCGTACCATCGAGCAAAAAGTCTTAGTCGACATGAACTTGAAACCGGCCATATACTGCAGGTATGTTGACGACATTTTTACACAGGTACCTGATGTCAGACATCTGCAGGAGCTGAAGGAGGCATTTGAGCAGAGTTCCGTGCTGCGTTTCACTTACGAGATGGAAAAGGATGGGAAGCTGCCCTTTCTATATGTAACAGTCATGGAAAAGGGCGTAGGTTTCCACACTGCAGTCTACACTAAGGAAACAAACATAGGAATGTGCCTAAATGCCAACAGCGACTGCCCAGACAGGTACAAGAGGAGTGTTGTTAACGCATATGTCGACCGTGCTCTCAGCCACAGCTCAGAATGGAAGCAAGTCGACGAAGAACTCTGTAGGGTAAGGCAGGTCCTAGTCAATAACGGCTTCTCCAATGGTTTCGTCGAAGACATCATAAGAAGGAAAGTAAAAAGCCATGCAACCTCTAAAGAGACAACTAACACAACACTATACCCCCTATTAAACTATTTTACAGGAACTTCTTTTCCACAGCTCATAAAACGGAGGAAAGGGTCCTGAAAGATATTGTTAATAGAAACGTTATCCCTACAGACAAAAATCAGAGGATACAACTGACGATTTACTATAAAACCAGAAAAACGGCCAGCTTACTCATGAGAAACTCTCCAGACACAAAACAGAACGCTTTAAAAGAGACTAACGTCGTCTATGCCTTCAAATGCCCACTTGGGGACTGTAAGCTCCAAAAAACCCAGTATATAGGCAAGACAACAACATCTCTTTCTAGGCGTTTAACGATGCATAAGCAACAGGGCTCCATTAAGGAACATATAATCTCTTCCCACAACCAAACCATCGCCAGAGAAATCCTAGTAAACAACACAGAAATCATCGATAGATACAGCGATAGCAGGCGGCTTGACGTTTGCGAGGCACTACACATCAAGAAGTCAACACCAGCAATCAACAGCCAATTATTGCACAACTATATTCTACCCACCTCAAGACTCCGCTCCAATATAGAAGCATCAAGAAATATGGACCAATAGGCTTTCTACAAACACTTCTATTCAATATCCATTGTTTCGTGTTCTGTCTTGTGTTGATGAAATTAATACCCTATTAATACCACATTTTGTTCTGTCTTGTGTTAATGCCACATCACCCCTTCCACCTCACTCAAATGTAGATATAAAATCGGAGATACATAAGTTCTATTCAGTTGTGTATTTGTGAACTAAAGTCTTTGAAAATGTAATAAGTTTTACGAAACGCGCCCGTGTCGCGTCAGACTAGAAATAAAAATGAATTTTGGAGAATTGATTTTTGATTTACCTCCAACAGTGAAGCGTAATGTACGAAAGATTGAGAAAATTCGTGTTAGAATTTTGTGTTAAACTAGTACCGAAGTCTCTACTTCTTTTGTAGGGTCTGATGGTGTAGTGGGTTAAGGCGTGCTAGTTATGGCAGCTACTGGAAGGTAGCTGTGCTTTCTGGGTTCGAGGCCCACTGGTGGGTGTTGTCCAAAGATTGTTAATCTTCACTTGTGGTTTATGCAAGTATAGGCTTATAGCATGGACACGAGTTCTCTCACATTAACAGTGGCTTGATGAAAAACGTATAGTAACCTCTCACTTGTCTAGTGCCCTCGGGAAGTGGAGATATTTGAGGTGTATATATATCTCGAAGTCTCTACTTCTTTTGTAGGGTCTGATGATGTAGTGGGTTAAGGCGTACTCGTTATGGCATCTACTGGAAGGTAGTTGTGCTTTCTGGGTTCGAGGCCCACTGGTGGGTGTTGTCCAAAGATTGTTAATCTTCACTTGTGGTTTATGCAAGTATAGGCTTATAGCATGGACACGAGTTCTCTCACATTAACAGTGGCTTGATGAAAAACGTATAGTAACCTCTCACTTGTCTAGTGCCCTCGGGAAGTGGAGATATTTGAGGTGTATATATATCTCGAAGTCTCTACTTCTTTTGTAGGGTCTGATGGTGTAGTGGGTTAAGGCGTACTAGTTATGGCAGCTACTGAAAGGTAGTTGTGCTTTCTGGGTTCGAGGCCCACTGGTGGGTGTTGTCCAAAGATTGTTAATCTTCACTTGTGGTTTATGCAAGAATAGGCTTATAGCATGGACACGAGTTCTCTCACATTAACAGTGGCTTGATGAAAAACGTATAGTAACCTCTCACTTGTCTAGTGCCCTCGGGAAGTGGAGATATTTGAGGTGTATATATATCTCGAAGTCTCTACTTCTTTTGTAGGGTTTGATGGTGTAGTGGGTTAAGGCGTACTAGTTATGGCAGCTACTGGAAGGTAGTTGTGCTTTCTGGGTTCGAGGCCCACTGGTGGGTGTTGTCCAAAGATTGTTAATCTTCACTTGTGGTTTATGCAAGTATAGGCATATATATATATATATATATATATATATATATATATATATATATATATATATATATATATATATATATATATATATATATATATATATATATATATATATATATATATGTTTTATATATATAATATAAAACACGAATTTTCTCAATATTTCCTATATTTTTCTTCACTGTCGGTGGTAATGGAAATATCAATTCTCCAAAATTCATTTTTATTTATGGTCTGACGCCTGCACGCGTCTTGTATTGACTTATTACATTTTCAAAGACTTAATTTACACACAAATTCATCATACTTATACTCGTTTTGGGTGAGGTGATATGGTACAAAAGGTTTGGGTGAGGTGAACAAACTTATGACAAACACAAGACAGAACACGAAACAATTGGTATAAGTTGGGTATGAGAACATAAGAATGGAAGTAACTGCAGAAGGCCTATTGGCCCATACCTCCTCTTGCTGCTTCTATGTTGGGTCGGGGTCTAAAAATGGGTGGAATATAGTTATGCATTAAGTGGCTGCTGATTGCTGGTGTTGACTTTTGATGTGTAGTGCCTCGCTAATGTCGAGCCGCCTGCTATCGCTGTAACTATCAATGATTTCTGTGTTATTTGTTAAGATTTCTCTGGTGATGGTCTGGTTGTGAGAAGATATTATATGTTCCTTGATGGAGCCCTGTTGTTTATGCATTGTTAATCGCCTGGAAAGAGACGTTGTTTCCTTGCCTATATACTGAGTTCTTTGGGGCTTACAGTTCCCAAGTGGGCATTAAAAGGCATAGACGACGTTGGTTTCCTTCTAGGCGTTCTGCTTGGTGTCTGGAGAGTTTTTCATGAGTATATTGGCCGTTTTTGTGGTTTTATAGTAAATTGTCAATTGTATTTTCTGATTTTTGTCTGTAGGGAAAACGTTCTTATCAACAATATCTTTCAGGACCCTTTCCTCCGTTTTATAAGTCGTTGAAAAGAAGTTCCTGTAAAATAGTCTAATAGGGGGAACAAGTGTTGTGTTGGTTGTGTTTCAACCTCAGTTTAATGAGCCGTCGAAAAGAAGTTCCTGTAAAATAGTCTAATAGGGGATACAAGTGTTGTGCTGGTTGAAGAGTGAGAGCCGTCATGATGGTGGCTCTGGTGCTGGTGAAGGCTGAGGTAAATACAGAGGCTGACCTGCACGAGGCCATGGTGGAGGTGCACCTTGTTACAGCCCTATTGGGTCGCAACCGGGTTCTTCTCTGATGTTATTAGAGTTTGGGGTATCCGGCCCCAAGCTAGTAGTGGCTTTCAAGGGGTGCGTTCCATAATGCAAGTTAAATTAAAGGGGAAGGGATACAAATGCACTGCTTTTGTATATATATTGCTACCACCACCATAAATATATCACAGTCACACGCGGGGTTGCTATAACTACACTTATTATATACAAATTAGTCTTCCTCTGAAGACACAGGATGCTCCACGGCGCTCAAGAAGAGTAGCCCCTGGTTCTCTTCTTGGTCGCCCACGATGAATCCTCTGATTCTCTCGGCGAATCTACCCTGGCCACCGGCCAGCCGAATCACAGTCCCACTGGGTGCACCGTCGTGGAGGCCTTCGACCACAAATCCAGCCTGTAGCTGGCAGGTTCCGATCAGCTCCGCTGTGTAGGCCACTCCACGACCGATACTAAGGTGGCGAGCCCTAGGCAGGAGCCTCGTGTGATTCCGCAGACCACTCTCCTCTCTTCGCACCACAGTGGGTAGTCTCCTCCACCAGTCAGCCCCCAGATAAGACGATTCCTGGTACTGCCACGTCACAGGCAGGCTAACACACTCAACAGTGTTCGTCCGGGG
>NC_091208.1:15359951-15462451 GCF_040958095.1 Procambarus clarkii | reverse complement strand
AGTGAGTTATGACACTCAGGATCTACACTATAATGTTTTACCACAGATGTGACTTTTTCACTGTTTTATAACACTTTGTATGTTCATAGTACATTTGTTAACAATAAATATTTAAAAGTTATATAATGTAAGATTAAAAGAAATTATGATATCCTCTACTCCGTGCACAGGACCCAGTGCCTGCTGAAGGATGGTCGCAGCCCAGGAATGGTTCAGTAGATGCCGCTGTCTGTCCTGAAATCTCCTTCGAGGGCCTCTTACAGGGCAGAGAGGAAATAATAGGGAGTGAAGACTGCCTCTACCTCAATGTGTATACGCCCAATGTACGTTTTTTTCAGTTTTTATCATACATTATTACTAGGTGCATGGATGAATGCGTTCTTGGCCAATCACAAAGCATCACAGCCTCCTAGTTTACTAAAATGGGTTAAAAAATATATGTATGATTTTTACTTGTTAATTTTTTTAACATATGATATAATATTACAATATATGTATGTACCACACAGAGAACTTCTCGGTTTATATAAATTGAAACTTCACCGAGCCGCTTCTCGGTTTATATAAATTGAAAGTTAACTTTAGTTAGCCCGAATATAAATGCACGGTAAGTTGGTTAGTAAGGAACTGTGGTGGCTTAAATAACTCACCCGAGGTTGGTAGTCCTAAAGCCCAACACCATTTGGAATATGCACACAGGGTTTTGGTGATCGTGCTATGGAATGATGTCAGTCTTATTACCAATAAACATAGAAAGTTTAGTTCATATAGGGTTTAAAGAACCATCTTCAAAAAAAGGCGAACACAACACTGTTTACTTTCTAGGAATAGCACGGAGTTTGAGAGGATATTGTGGGGCTGCGTCGTTAATTGTATATTCGACAAATTTAGTGGACTTTATATTGAACTTCTTGTAACACAATCTCACAGTTTGGTATAATTTATTTAGGTTCAGTTAGACTAGGATTATCTAGTGTTTTATTTTAATTAAGTTTGTTGCTTCAATCTAAAGTAGCAACAATAGTTTTTTATTGCCAGAACAAACGTGGACATCCTCATGAGAAAAACTGGAAAGTTTTCTTAAAAAAAAAGAAAACTACATATTTAAATCTAAGAATACTTAGATTTAAAGATAAAAGGTAATTATTTATTTATTTACTGAAACCCTAAATTATCTTAATTGTTAATTAATAAATAAAAACAGTATAGCTGTTTATAATTTATAAATCCTCTTCTCGTAGCCTACAGGATGCGAGAATCCCAAGGTACATTCTTTATTTAATTCTGAAATCACACTTTGGTTATATAATGAGCATTCCCAGAATTTTGTCAATGTTTGACTTAATTTACCGTTAAGAGATTACTTTGATTATGATTTAATGCCGCAGCCTAACTACCTCACTTCCAACACTATATACAAAAAAAAATGGCAAAATTGTTGGTACTGGGAAAAGAATACTTAACAGTAGTGAGACGGAAATAGCGTGGTTGCTCAGAACAAGGTTAGTCAACCGTTGGGCAACTACTGCAGGAGTAATAAGTATTAATTGCTGTCTTCACATGGCTTGACAGCAACGTGTGTTGGGTAGCTCTCCCTACGATATATGTAAAATTTCCGACCCTCCGCTCTCAACTTGTTAGGCAGTGCAAAAGTTAATAGTAAATTAGAAATGGTCGCTAAATTCTCGTGGATTTAAATATCGAATTAACATTATTAAACCGACATATTTATTAAGCATTAATTGCAAAGCACACACCCCTATTTATTAAAGAGATTTAATAGAACTACTATCACCCTTTACCTCAGTTCCTCTATAGTCTAATGGAGGCAGGATGGGATGACGTTGATAAACAAATTATTGCATCAGCTCAACATTAGTTGACTGGAAATAATTAGTGTAACAGAGGACAAGTCCTCGTCAATTTCAATTTATAAGTGGAATGTATTATTAAGGTATTATTAAAGTTTATATGCTATTACGTGAGAATATTTCCTTTAAACATGACTGGAGTGAACACACGGATAAGGACCAACGGTAAATTAAATAGATAATCCTCAAATCTTCAAGTGTGTTCATGTAATTCCTCTATTTCAAAGCTCTCTAATGAATTCTGAGTGATATATGTCACTCACATGAGAATATGAACTATTGAGTCAGTACCCGAAGAGAAAAATGGTATATCTGAAGTTGATGGCTGTACGCATAACGAGTTTCAGCCCCGCTCCTATGCCAGGTAAGTCATCAACGGGCTCACCATAGCCTGTGCTAATTGGAACGTTTTGTTCCGAGTAGCTGAATCTAAAACAACAATATATACGCATAGAGTCTTGCTCTAGCTGGGCAGGAGGAAAGGCTACACCTTGCTGTAGGCTTTGTTAGTTGCTAGTTTGGCTGGTCAGGTGCCTTTGGAGATGGAGTATGCTTATATACACAGACAGGTCTACAAGTACTCATAATTTTTTGGACAAGGTGAAAGGTGACAATAGTTTTAACTGGAACTATTTACAGGTAGATAGCGTAATAGTGTCCCGTCCCACCTGGGAAAATTTAATTGTTTCATCCAAAACACCTAAGTTAGGGTGAAATCTTCTTAGCACCCTTTTTGCAGATCTTTTGAAAAGGAATTAATCGATGCTGGGTAATCATATATAACGGAGAAGGTCATTATCAGGGAAAGCTAAGCCAGTATAACTATAAAGAAAAGATGTAACTTTTATAATATCTGCAAAATTCATATACATGTGCTATACTTATTGTGGGGATTTTTGGCAGCCTCGCGCCTCCCGTCTGCCGGTGATGGTGTGGCTTCATGGAGGAATATTTAAGGCACTAGGGACTGACGCCTGGTACCCGGCGCTGCCCCTGCTCACTAGGGACGTGGTCCTCGTCGTCCTCCGGTACCGTCTGGGAACTCTTGGTGAGAAGGGTCTACTGTCTTGGTGCTCCGTGTCTGCTGTTTATTCTTAATTTATTGTCACGAGGCTGTAGACATTCCCAGAAGTACATTGCTCTGTGGTAAATATATTGAAATATTTCAATAATCTACACAACAATCTGTTTACTGCAGTACTGCATCTCTCAGTCTCGACTACTGCATCATAAATATGCATGCTGTGATTGCGAACATGCAGATTGAACTTTCATGAAATGTAGGGAAAGAATGTGTACTTTTTTTAGTGTGGAAGAAATGTGGTAAGGGGCACTATTGAGAATGTTTCTTTGGGTAGGCTGGATAGATTCGTATAATAAAATCATACACAGACCAGGTTTATCTTTAATATATATAAATTATTTATAACGTTGCAATTATTCTGTTAATATTAAAATTAATATTAAAACAATCGAAAAAGTGCAGATAAATTTAAAAAATTAGATTAATGCAGATAAAAAAAAATCAGATAAATTACTGAGAGGTAATGTTGAGGGTTGTGTTGACCATGCAGTACTGAGAGGTGGTGTTAAGGGTTGTACTGATGGGTGATGTTGAGAGTTGTATTGACCATGCAATACTGAAAGGTTATGTTGACCATGCAGGGTTCCTGTCCACGGAGGATTCTGTAATGCCGGGTAACATGGGCCTGAAGGACCAGACGCTGGCACTACGCTGGGTGCACAACAACATCCAGGACCTTGGTGGCGACCCAGAGAAGGTCACCATCTTCGGCTTTAGTGCTGGAGCGGCTTCAGCGCATTTTCAGATCTTATCGCCAAGTGCCAAAGGTTAGTCATGATATGTATGTGTTGTGCGTATGCTTTTTAGCATAATACATTTATATTATAATATTAATATATAATCAAATATAACATAATATACTTCTATATAAGGGTCACGGTAGTACAGTCGGGTTCATTCTCGACGCACCAGCGAGAATTCCGGGTTCGACTCCCAGGCGGGAAAGAAATTATTGAGTATATTTCCTTTCATCTAATGCCTCTGTTCACCTAGTATTAGGTAGGTACTCGGGAGTTAGTCGAATTGTTGTGGGATTGCATCCTGGGTGGGGTCAGTAATTCGACCCTGGGGGGGGGGGAACCTCGATATAAGCCTAACGTATATGAATACACTCTGGCTGCCTGTCAAACGAATTATTATTATGGTACACTCCACCAGGTTTGTTCCAGAGAGCCATCCTACAGTCAGGGTCAGCCTTGTCTTCCTGGGCCCATAGAGAGAACCACAGACAGTTTGCCCTGCAGCTGGGCAGCAAGTACAACTGTACTGACGAGGCTGCGTCGTCGCCTGCACTGGAGAGTACCCAGCTCCTCACCTGCCTCCAGAAGCTCCCCATGCAGGCATTTGTGTTGGCACTCAAGAGCTTTGCAGTTAGTACTGAATTATTTATGAACTTACCTTTCTAATTATTAGAATTAAGTAGCAGAGAATTTCGGAGAACATGAATGATATAATTTTCTGTTATCCTTATAATATTAAATACAAGTTCACAGATTAACCATGAAGACTAAAGAATGGTAAATAGAAAACTTAAGTGGTAACCATTAGTTTTCCTGAGGTAAGAACTAGGCTATAACCAGGTCTCAACCGGTAATCCTAGAAACTCAACGGGTTCTTATAAAAACATGGTAATGTTGGTGACAAGATAATTTTCCTGCATTACTCTGCATAGGATTTCACATTTAGGCCTTGGATTTATGGTAACACAATAATCCACAGGTAAACGTTTTGGTCTAATAGTCCATTTTTTGTACGGTTGACGAAATAGTTGCTATCAAACCTAACATTTTTAGAGTATTGGTTGCACTCACACTCTCTCTCTTTGAATATATATTGTTACATGACAGGAGGTACTGCAGTAATATCCAGCTGATGTTAGCTCAAACAGCAGGAAAGAAACAAAAATCCAAATAAGCTTTGAATTTTGAATATTGGGAACAGGGGTAAAGTTACGAAATAAGAAAACACTTTTAAAAATAGAAGTTAATTTCATAAAACAAATACAAGTTACTTTAACACCTGCAATACTACTATCTGTGTACCCTTGATATCACAGCATTAAAAGAACTCAAAAGTTTAACACCGAATTCATCTCAATGACTCGGACACTACAACAAAGTAATATAAGCAAAGGCTACAGTATACATTACTAAACACCACAACTCTTGTCCACCTCCTCAAGACTTGTCCTTGTCTTGAGAAGGTGTCCACCAATGACGAGCGCCTGAACCTGACTAACTTCGAGGACTCATTTACCACGCCTTGTCCAGACACCCGGGGCATCTCGCGCAGACCACTAGGTGGTTGCTAAACTAGGCGTCATCACCGCGGAGGTGCAATACTCAGGACGAACGATCACATATGATCGTTTTACACATGAGAATATACCATTTATTTACATAAAATTACACACTGGACAATGAACCGAAAGAACATGAAAATGACAATGACTGCTTAGGAAAAGTTACTTTCCGACTTGAGGAGAGTAATTACGTAACAACATATTTGTAATTAAATAAATATTAAATTACAAATATATGGGGTAATCGGAGAAGACAATACGTGAGCACATGTGGGAGTCCCACAAGGCTCCCCGGATGCTGAATATCCTCTTCTTTGAGGTAAAGGGCCCCTACAGACACAATACAAAATTATATATATATATATATATATATATATATATATATATATATATATATATATATATATATATATATATATATATATATATATATATATATATATATATATATGTGTGTGTGTGTGTGTGTATATCACGAAAATAAACACGTGATTAAGAATGTGACTATGTCAGACCACGGAGGAAAAATGAAACAGGAATTTCCTTAAAAGGAAATTCCTGAAGGAAATTCCTGTTTCATTTTTCCTCCGTGGTCTGACATTGTCATATATATATATATATATATATATATATATATATATATATATATATATATATATATATATATATATATATATATATATATATATATATGTCGTACCTAGTAGCCAGAACTCACTTTTTGGCCTACTATTCAAGGCCCGATTTGCCTAATAAGCCAAGTTTTCCTGAATTAATATATTTTTTCTAATTTTTTTCTTATGAAATGATAAAGCTACCCATTTCATTATGTATGAGGTCATTTTTTTTTATTGGAGTTAAAATTAACGTAGATATATGACCGAACCTAACCTAACCTAACCTATCTTTATAGGTTAGGTTTGGTTAGGTAGCCGAAAAAGTTAGGTTAGGTTAGATTAGGTAGGTTAGGTAGTCGAAAAACAATTAATTCATGAAAACTTAGCTTATTAGGCAAATCGGGCCTTGCATAGTAGGCTGAGAAGTGCGTTCTGGCTATTAGGTACGACATATATATATATATATATATATATATATATATATATATATATATATATATATATATATATATATATATATTATATATATATATATATTTTAGAATTGATAACAACATGATAATAAAAAGTAAGATCTTATTTATATGCTATATTTTTGTTTTTATTTTGTGGTATTGAATAGAAATGGTATGACTGGCCATATTCGATGATACCGCGAGTAGATGGGGACTTCCTGCCTGCCCACCCCGCCCTTCTGCTGAAGACGGGCACATACAACAAGGTGGACATCATCTCTGGCTTCACCCTGCACGATGGCGCTTTTTATAGCTTAAGTATGTAAACAGTGCCACGATATTAAATATTGTTCATTGTAATTTGCATTTGTGTAATTTAAAATTCTGTATTTCCGTTTACACCTAAAATTATAATTATATGCATTTGAAAATGTACAAACGAAAAATAATGAATAATTGAATGATGAACAGAAATGCTGGCCAACAAGAAAATGGGCGAGGATGTGAACCAAAGGTTCAGCACAGTTGGACCCATGACCATGATACTTCAGGAGGGGGACGAGGCACCGGTGAACATGGCTCGTCGAGCCTACTACCACTACGTGGGAGACACATTGCTCACCCAGGACAATGCTCCGGAAACCGCACAGGTCAGAGACCAATTTGTTCAAGATATTAAATATAATTAAACAATATCTGAATGACTTAGCAATGCTTAATTAAATTGCTTTATTAAATATATGCAGAATTATCCATATTTTTGTATAACATGCGAAGATTTGTCTCGTCGAAGTACTACACAAAACTACAGTTTAAGTCCTGACTCGTTCTGGTCATCTCAAATGCAAAACTTGTGTATTGAAATCTATCTTCCATTTGTACAGGACAGACGAGGTATGCAGACTAGCGTCTTAGATACTTCTCCAAACTCACCAACACCAACATTCATACCTATATCACATCTTAATCTGCATGACATTTAAAATTGACCAAACACTGTTTACATGACCATTACATGAGTGTGTAGAGGACCCTACATACTAGACTCTGCTTCGATAAATATTCATAATAATAATTCCCCATAAACTTTAACAAGTCCCATCAAAGAAAATCTCATCTTAATAATTGCGCATGTGTTGCAGCTCTTCACTGACCGCTTCTTCAGAGTGCCTCACGAGGAGACATCTCAGCTGCACACTGATGAGGGAGTCCCACTCGGTCACTCGGTCTTCAAATACTGTCTGCAACACAGAGCTGAAGATAGCTTCACTGACATCTATAACTTAACGCTGAAAAATCATTGTAAGTTGATGTTTGTGTTCTTTGTTGATCTTGTGCAGACTTAAGCACACAGCTGTCTGTAAGTCAGTCAAGCTGGGAGTGAAGCTGGGTTTACATCATCATCATCACGCAAACACAGTCACTGAGAACGGTGTCGACGAAATGCATGCAGACTTTGTTATGCAAGCCCCTTGGGAATCTTCGCCAGCAGACATTAAGATTATTGTTATTGAAGGAAAAAAGAACCAGACAAATCCTCATCTGCTACATAACATTGCACAGATGCATATAGAAGCAAACATGGCATCCGACAGCTTCACTTACTTCACAGATGGATCAGTAGACCAGCAGGGACAAGAAACCGGAGCTGCAGTTAAAGCAGGAAACTGTAAATAGTTGGAGGCTCTCAAATGGGTGTTCGACTTTACAGAGATGCTAGCCATTCAAAAGGCTTTGGAACATGCTTTTGCTGAACACCGACAACATGTTATCATACATAAAGATTCGAGAACCGCCATTGAAACCTTGCAACAAGAACACATATGTGATAACATACATCTGATCACAAATGTCATATCATTAATGCAAACACTCAAACGACAAGACCGACGGGTACTTATCAACTGGGTGCCAAGTCATGTGGGAATAATAGGAAATGACATTGCAGACGAAGCTGCAAAACTTGCTCCTAAGAGAAGAAATGTAGACATTTACATATCACAGATTAAGAAAGTAATTAGAAACAGAGCAATGCAAAAGATGTACAGTGACCACAACACAGCAGTTGCAACATCAGGATCTGTGGGTTGGTACAAGAATTCAACCAACTACGAACCACTTAGTTTGATGAAAGTAGAGCAACAGAAGTACACTTACGTCGCATCAGGCTTGGATACCCATGTGCATGGGAAATAGGCTTACAAGTTCCGAAAGATGATAGGAAATGTCAGCACTGTGGAGAAATGCCCGACAGACCACTGGAACATTATCTAACACAGTGCACAGTTACAAACCCATTAAGATTTCAACTTAGATTCAACAGAGCAGAAGAAGTTGTTAAACACATATGGCAAAATCTTACTGAAGCGACCATACGAGTCATAAATACTCATACTCCGCCCAAGTAAAACAGAAACAAGCAACACTTAGTGGGCCAGCCAAAGGCTTAGGGCCCGCGCAAGAATATCCCTGCAAACAAAAAAAAAAATCATCACGCAGGGTCCAGTGTGTGAAGCCTGTCCTCATCATTAAAGGCCAAAAGTCGTTAATCCAGCCGCCAAACCCCCTGTTAATGAATGCAAAGCGGTTTACACACACGACTCACAACTGATGGCATATGTACTTTTCTCGAGTACTGTTTCATTGACGTCCTCAGCTCGAATCTAACCTGACCTTAACTATACGAGTCCATCCTCAGACCAAGTCCATTACAATGATAAACAACATACACCTTCAAACCACCTGGATAGTTATTTAGATATTTGTGATGGTCAGAAAGCATATTACAGTTCCAATAATAGTCTACCTTTTAACTGTCTTGTGGTACCTCTTTCTTGAACTACAACCTCCGTGTTCTTACCGAAATACCGTATGGACCAGCACATTACCCCTGAATTCGCCCTGTGACCTCAGAGACTAGCAATTCCACCGAGGACTGCAAGAACCATCAAATATCCCCCATAGGGTGGTAGAGTAAAATGAGGAGTGTAATCCCATGTAAACCACTCACTAGGTTACGCCATCAGCTTTCACTGTGGTATAACACCTCCTTTATTCTGTGCCATGGAATGGACCCTTAGATCACTGTCTGCTCTTCAAGTGACAGATAAACGAACTCGGAGAGAAGCACAAAGCCAGGAAGGGAAGAAAGGAGAAAGCGCCAACCCACTACGACTATACAACACTTGTAGGGGTTTGGATATGGATTTGGGAAGGGATGGAGTGAAGGAATGGTGCCCAATCTCTTGGATGGTCGGGGATTGAACGGCGACCTGCATGTAGTGAGACGTCGCTCTACCGTCCAGCCCAAATGGTTGGATACAAAGCCAACCATTGTTTCTGGTTGTAAGAATGGCTTGGCTTGGATTCCTCTGGCTGAGGCCCTCACTCTAAGCGTCGACAACACCACTGCAGTGTTCCTTGTTTACCTGAGGACTACGACTGGTATCGATACGGTTGGTCAGGAACCATGTGTTGGTACGACGGCCACCTCTCCTCTTGCCTTCAGCCTAGTTCCTCTCTTCAGTTTACATATCGAACTCCTACAAAGTGTCAGTGTTTTTAATTTTCTCAGCACTCAGTAAACTCCAGATTTACCACAACCCGTACTCATATCATGGCAAGTCTATGAAAATGGAGGGGATTTGCAAACATATCTTAAAACAACTATGATATTTACTAGTGAAAGAATTATATACGTAACCTCATCAAGAGTAGCCTCATCTACCAATAATATACATTAAAATAATCACACTGGGTTCACTTAACTCAAAGTTTCCTTTAACTGTGAACATCCCCTTGGGGTAGACCTCCACCTCTGGCAAATAGCTAGTATTTTACTGAACAAATCTTCACAATCAGTATTAGGTTTTCGAAATGAGTTAATGGAATCATTCAAACAAATTTCCAAAATCTTATATGTGTCACTACAATGTCAGTTCTAATATTATAGCATATCTCTCATAATCAATATATAGAATCATTTATGCATCTTATTAATAATAATAATAATAATAATAATAATAATAATAATAATAATAATAATAATAATAATAATAATAATAATAATAATAATAATAATAATAATAATAATAATAATAATCACAAGCATTTTTCCTACATGTTTCCTTCTGAAATATGGAAGGAATTCAAGGGGAGAGGGAAGGTTTTTTTTTTTTACTTAAGTAACAGCTGATGACAGTCACAGTGAAGAAACTCTACTCGCTCCTGTCAAGGAACTGCCACAGCTGCTGTTATTTTCGGCGTCACTTCCCTCAGCTGTCACTTCCATTGACATACTACTGTCAATCCGTCTCTGTGTAGCTTTCAGGTAACGACTTAACATGCTACTCGTCTAACACTATAGTCTCTACCAACGGTCGAGACTGTAGTGTTATAGATATAGTCTCTAAACGGTCTCTACCAACACTGTCACTATTCACTGCAAGATGATATTTCACTGGAACTGTCATGATAGTCCTTAGTTTCAACAAATGAACACTCGCTTCACTGACCACCGGCGAAAACTGTCACTGGTTGGCTCACTTCACCTCAGCTCATGTGCACATTATCATAGGTCATACTTGTAACTCAATATTATAATGTCCTTAGCCGCCTATATGCTGGCGCTGACAAATGCTACTGGCCACCGACCTTATTGACTCCGTCACAGGTCGGGACAGCATTGTCAATTTGACAACCTCACACACCCCATTACTCTTCTTACCACTTAATTGTGGTCGGTGTTCTTGGTTAATGTGGTAGACTGTGGGTGTACCTTTCCATAGGTATCCCCCTCAATCTTCTTCATTTCTCAACTTCTTCCGCTAGGTTAAAGGACACTCCAAGGAAAGGTAGAGGTCTGTTATCCACTCAAATAGACGTAACATAAGAGGCATGTCCTTCCAATGCGACAATTCCATCTTCCCTTTGGATGATTATCTGATGCTTACTGTCATTATTTTTCTATGTGAGGGCTTTGATCTCCTCCTTTGTTGCTGTCAGCTCACTTTGCAGGTTGCTAATTGTAGTCATCATTTCATGCATCTCCTTCCTGAATTCCTCCCAAACCTGGGCTAACATTTTCTTCATTTGGTCACTTTGACTATTCCCTGTGTCCCTGGTGGGTCCTCCTGCCATCTTAGTCCCTTTCCCTGCTATGTTTTGATAGGGTTAGCCAGAGGAGGGGCAGAGAGGAAGAGAGAGAGAGAGAGAGAGAGAGAGAGAGAGAGAGAGAGAGAGAGAGAGAGAGAGAGAGAGAGAGAGAGAGAGAGAGAGAGAGAGAGAGAGAGAGAGAGAGAGAAAGAGCAAAAGAGACAGAGCAAATAAGAGAGCAAGAGAGAGAGAGAGCAATAGAGAGAAAGGGTGGGCGAGAGTGGGAGAAGGCGAGGGTGGAGGGGAGGGTGAGGGAAGGGAGAGGGGTGAGAGAGGGAAAGAGGGAGGAGAGAGAGAGAGAGAGAGAGAGAGAGAGAGAGAGAGAGAGAGAGAGAGAGAGAGAGAGAGAGAGAGAGAGAGAGAGAGAGAGAGAGAGAGAGAGAGAGAGAGAGAGAGAGAGAGAGAGAGAGAGAGAGGGAGGGATTGTGTGTGTGTACTCACCTATTTGTACTCACCTATTTGTGCTTGCGGGGGTTGAGCTTTGGCTCTTTGGTCCCGCCTCTCAACTGTCAATCAACTGGTGTACAGATTCCTGAGCCTACTGGGCTCTATCATATCTACATTTAAAACTGTGTATGGAGTCAGCCTCCACCACATCACTGCCTAGTGCATTCCATCCGTTAACTACTCTGACACTGAAAAAGTTCCTTCTAACGTCTCTGTGGCTCATGTGGGTACTCAGTTTCCACCTGTGTCCCCTTGTTCGCGTCCCACCAGTGTTGAATAGTTTATCCTTGTTTACCCGGTTGATTCCTCTGAGGATTTTGTAGGTTGTGATCATGTCTCCCCTTACTCTTCTGTCTTCCAGTGTCGTAAGGTTCATTTCCCGCAGCCTTTCCTCGTAACTCATGCCTCTTAGTTCTGGGACTAGTCTAGTGGCATACCTTTGTACTTTTTCCAGCTTCGTCTTGTGCTTGACAAGGTACGGGCTCCATGCTGGGGCCGCATACTCCAGGATTGGTCTTACATATGTGGTGTACAAGATTCTGAATGATTCCTTACACAGGTTCCTGAACGCTGTTCTGATGTTAGCCAGCCTCGCATATGCCGCAGACGTCATTCTTTTTATGTGGGCTTCAGGAGACAGGTTTGGTGTGATATCAACTTCTAGATCTTTCTCTCTGTTCGTTTCATTAAGTACTTCATCTCCTATTCTGTATCCTGTGTTTGGCCTCCTATTTCCACCACCTAGTTTCATTACTTTGCATTTACTCGGGTTGAACTTCAACAGCCATTTGTTGGACCATTCACTCAGTCTGTCTAGGTCATCTTGTAGCCTCCTAGTATCGTCCTCAGTTTCAATCCTCCTCATAATTTTTGCATCATCGGCAAACATTGAGAGAAACGATTCTACACCCTCTGGAAGATCATTTACATATATCAGAAACAGTATAGGTCCAAGGACTGACCCCTGCGGTACTCCACTCGTAACGTCTCGCCAATCTGAGACCTCACCCCTCACACTGACTCGTTGTCTCCTGTTACTTAGGTACTCCTGTATCCAACGGAGTACCTTCCCTTTCACTCCAGCCTGCATCTCCAGTGTTTTCACTAGCCTCTTGTGTGGCACTGTATCAAAGGCTTTCTGACAATCCAAAAATATGCAGTCTGCCCACCCTTCTCTTTCTTGCCTTATTTTTGTTGCCTGGTCGTAGAATTCAAGTAACCCTGTGAGGCAGGACCTGCCATCCCTGAATCCATGTTGATGCTGTGTTACAAAGTTCTTTCGCTCCAGGTACTCCACTAGCTTTCTTCGCACAATCTTCTCCATCATCTTGCATGGTATGCAGGTTAGGGACACTGGTCTGTAATTCAGTGCCTCCTGTCTATCCCCTTTCTTGTATATCGGGACTACGTTAGCTGCTTTCCAAATTTCTGGCAGTTCCCCTGTTGCCAGTGATTTGTTATACACCATGGAGAGCGGGAGGCACATTTCTTATGCTCCTTCCTTAAGTATCCAAGGGGAGATTCCATCTGGGCCTGTAGCCCTTGTCACATCCAATTCTAGTAAACACTTCCTTACTTCCCCGCTGGTAATCTCAAACTCTTCCAGTGGTTCCTGGTTAGCTATTTCCTCTCTTATCTCTGGGATTTCTCCTTGCTCTAAGGTGAAGACCTCTTGGAATTTCTTATTCAGTTCCTCACACACTTCCTTGTCGTTTGTGGGGTGTGTGTGTGTGTGTGTGTGTGTGTTGTGTGTGTGTGTGTGTGTGTGTGTGTGTGTGTGTGTGTACTCACCTAGTTGTACTCACCTAGTTGTGTTTGCGGGGGTTGAGCTCTGGCTCTTTGGTCCCGCCTCTCAACCGTCAATCAACAGGTGTACAGATTCCTGAGCCTATCGGGCTCTGTCATATCTACACTTGAAACTGTGTATGGAGTCAGCCTCCACCACATCACCCCCTAATGCATTCCATTTGTCAACCACTCTGACACTAAAAAAGTTCTTTCTAATATCTCTGTGGCTCATTTGGGCACTCAGTTTCCACCTGTGTCCCCTTGTGCGTGTTCCCCTTGTGTTAAATAGACTGTCTTTATCTACCCTATCAATCCCCTTCAGAATCTTGAATGTGGTGATCATGTCCCCCCTAACTCTTCTGTCTTCCAGCGAAGTGAGGTTTAATTCCCGTAGTCTCTCCTCGTAGCTCATACCCCTCAGCTTGGGTACTAGTCTGGTGGCAAACCTTTGAACCTTTTCCAGTTTAGTCTTATCCTTGACTAGATATGGACTCCATGCTGGGGCTGCATACTCCAGGATTGGCCTGACATATGTGGTATACAAAGTTCTGAATGATTCTTTACACAAGTGTCTGAATGCCGTTCGTATGTTGGCCAGCCTGGCATATGCCGCTGATGTTATCCGCTTGATATGTGCTGCAGGAGACAGGTCTGGCGTGATATCAACCCCCAAGTCTTTTTCCTTCTCTGACTCCTGAAGAATTTCCTCTCCCAGATGATACCTTGTATCTGGCCTCCTGCTATCCTATCCTATCTTCATTACATTACATTTGGTTGGGTTAAACTCTAACAACCATTTGTTCGACCATTCCTTCAGCTTGTCTAGGTCTTCTTGAAGCCTCAAACAGTCCTCTTCTGTTTTAATCCTTCTCATAATTTTAGCATTGTCCGCAAACATTGAGAGAAATGAATCGATACCCTCCGGGAGATCATGTACATATATCAGAAACAAGATAGGACCGAGTACAGAGCCCTGTGGGACTCCACTGGTGACTTCACGCCAATCGGAGGTCTCACCCCTCACCGTAACTCTCTGCTTCCTATTGCTTAGATACTCCCTTATCCACTGGAGCACCTTACCAGCTACACCTGCCTGTCTCTCCAGCTTATGTACAAGCCTCTTATGCGGTACTGTGTCAAAGGCTTTCCGACAATCCAAGAAAATGCAGTCCGCCCAGCCCTCTTTCTTGCTTAATCTGTGTCACCTCATCGTAGAATTCTATCAAGCCTGTAAGGCAAGATTTACCCTCCCTGAATCCATGTTGGCGATTTGTCACGAAGTCCCTTCTCTCCAGATGTGTTACCAGGTTTTTTCTCACGATCTTTTCCATCACCTTGCATGGTATACAAGTCAAGGACACTGGCCTGTAGTTCAGTGCCTCTTGTCTGTCGCCCTTTTTGTATATTGGGACCACATTCGCCGTCTTCCATATTTCTGGTAGGTCTCCCGTCTCTAGTGACTTACTATACACTATGGAGAGTGGCAAGCAAAGTGCCTCTGCACACTCTTTCAGTACCCATGGTGAGATCCCATCTGGACCAACAGCCTTTCTAACATCCAGATCCAGCAGGTGTCTCTTGACCTCCTCTCTCGTAATTTCGAACTCCTCCAAGGCCGCCTGGTTTACCTCCCTTTCTCCTAGCACAGTGACCTCACCCTGTTCTATTGTGAAGACCTCCTGGAACCTCTTGTTGAGTTCCTCACACACCTCTCTGTCATTCTCTGTATACCTGTCCTCGCCTGTTCTAAGTTTCACTACCTGTTCTTTCACTGTTGTTTTCCTTCTGATGTGACTGTGGAGTAGCTTTGGTTCGGTCTTGGCTTTGTTTGCTATATCATTTTCAAAATTTTTCTCTGCTTCTCTTCTCACCCTGACGTACTCATTCCTGGTTCTCTGGTATCTCTCTCTGCTTTCTGGTGTTCTGTTATTCCGGAAGTTCCTCCACGCCTTTTTGTTCAGTTTCTTCGCTTCCATACATGCCCTATTATACCATGGATTCTTCTGTTGCTTCTCGGATTTTTCCCTTTGGGCCGGGATGAACCTGTTTACTGCCTCCTGACACTTTTGGGTAACATAGTCCATCATACCCTGTACAGACTTGTCTCTGAGGTCTGTGTCCCAAGGTATTTCACTTAGGAAACTTCTCATCTGTTCATAATTCCCCTTTCGGTATGCCAGCCTTTTGATTCCTAGTTCTTTTTGGGGGAAGATAAGTCCTAGTTCTACTAGGTACTCAAAGTTCAATACACTGTGGTCACTCATTCCCAAGGGCGCTTCCATCTTAACTTCTCTTATATCCCGTTCATTTAGGGTAAATATCAAATCAAGCATTGCTGGTTCATCTTCTCCTCTCATTCTTGTTGGTTCTTTGGTGTGCTGGCTTAGAAAGTTTCTTGTTGCCACGTCCAGCAGCTTAGCTCTCCATGTTTCTGGTCCTCCATGCGGGTCTCTGTTCTTCCAATCTATCTTCCCATGGTTGAAGTCTCCCATAATTAGTAGTCCAGATCCATTCCTGCTAGCAACAGAAGCTGCTCTTTCTATTATGTTAATGGTGGCCATGTTGTTTCTATCATATTCCTGTCTAGGTCTTCTGTCATTTGGTGGTGGATTATATATGACTGCGAGTATAATTTTTTTCCCTCCATTTGTTACAGTACCTGCTATGTAGTCACTGAAACCTTCACAGCCCTGAATATCCATCTCCTTAAATTCCCAGCCTTTTTTTACCAGCAGAGCTACACCACCCCCACCTCTTCCTTCCCTCTCTTTCCTCATAACATAATAGTCCTGTGGGAACACTGCATTTGTTATCGTTTTCGTGATCTTTGTTTCCGTGAGGGCTATTATGTCTGGGTTTTCCTCTAGTACCAGTTCTCCAAGCTCATTTGCTTTATTTGTAATTCCATCTATGTTAGTGTACATCGCTTTGAGGCTCACTTTCTTCTGTCCCTTCTCAAATCGCCTCCTTGGTGAGTGTTCTGCTGGTGGGGGAGGCTGTTCCATGGGTGTGAGGACCTGTGAGGTGGATAACAGGGTCTCAGAGGATACTGGGATGAGGGGCGGGGGATCCAGTGAAGGGGGAGGGACAGGGAGGGTATGGGGTGAAAGGGGAGGGAGGACGGGAAGGAAAGGGGGGGAGGGAGGACTCGGGAGGAGGGGAGGGGTAGAAGGGTGGGGATTGGGTGTGGGAGGAGGGAGATTTGGCTGAACATTTGAGTGGGGGCAGGGAGGGTTTGGGGTAGGGGGTTTTCTATGCAGAGGAGGGAGGCGGGTGTGTGTGTGTGTGTGTGTGTGTGTGTGTGTGTGTGTGTGTGTGTGTGTGTATGTGTGTGTGTGTTTGTATTCACCTAGTTGTGCTTGCGGGGGTTGAGCTCTGCTCTTTCGGCCCGGCTCTCAACTATCAATCAACTTTTTCTAACTACTACTACTACTACTACTACTATTTTTTTCACATCGCACACACACACACCCCAGGAAGCAGCCCGTGACAGCTGACTAGCTCCCAGGTACCTATTTACTGCTGGGGAATAGAAATAGTATACTATTTACTGCATAGGGTGAAAGAAACTCTGCCCATCGTTTCTTGCTGGCGCTCGGGATCGAACCAGGGACCACAGGATCACGTCTCCAGCGTGCTGTCTGCTCGGCCGCCGGTTCCCCTACACACACACACACACACATTTCTGCAGGACTGAGGGTAATGAGGGAGACAGTTGCCAACCTGCAGGATGAACTAAGGGCAGCGAAAGAGGAGATAAGATGCCTGAAGACTTTTCCACAATACCAGACACAAACTGTGCCTCAGGGAGACAGGAATGCTACTGTGGAGGGGACCTCCACACCTCGGCTCTCATTTGCTGATATGCTTAAAAAGAGCCCTGAAGCTAGGTCTGCAGTTAAGGAAGTTGCCATGGAAGTGGCTTCCTCTCAGGAAGCAGCTAGATGTACTAGCCGGCTGATAGAGAGAAAAAGAGCAGTAGTAGTAGCAAGAATTAAAGAGCAAAAAGGGACCAGACCAAAGGAGCGGAGAGATAAGGACAAAAACATAGTTACCGAGATCCTTAAAGAGGTAAGGACGGAGGGAACTGAACAAAATGTTGAAAAGGTTTTCAGACTTGGAAAGTACAACAAGGACAGAGACCGAATGATAAAGGTGGTATTCATGAGCGAAATCACAAAAGAGGAACTGTTAGCAAGGAACAGTGGTCTAGCAAATGTAGAGAAGTTCAAAAAAGTATTCCTGCAGAGGGATATGACAAGGGAAGAGAGAAAGCAGGCAGCAGACGCAAGGAAGGAGGGCAGGGAGAGAGAGAAAGGAATCAGGGAGCCACAACCTCGATCCCTACAATCACAGAGGGGAGTGGGAAACCCTCCTCAAACAGTGCAATAGCCACAGGGAATGCGGCACCACCCCCACATTCTACCCAACAGACACCCTACCTGCCCCAACCCCTGTCAGCCCCCCCCCCACCCCCCTCCTTCCACTCACCCCCCTCCTCCCACTCCCCCTCCCCCCAGGACCCCCTCATTTGCTGATATGCTTAAAAAGAGCCCTGAAGCTAGGTCTGCAGTTAAAGAAGTTGCCATGGAAGTGGCTTCCTCTCAGGAAGCAGCTCACCCCCCTCCTCCCACCCCCCCTCCCCCAGGACTTCCCTTCTCCCCCATCCCCCAAGCCCTCCCTTTTCCCACATGCCCTCCCGTCTCTCCCACCCACAAGCCCTCCGTTCTTCCCCGCCCCCAACTCTCCCCCACCCCACCTAAGCCTTCCCCTCTCCACCACTCCCCAAAACCCCTCCCCTCTTCCTCACCCACCTCAGCCTTCCCTTTCCCCCACGCCCCCAAGCCCTCCCCCCTTTACTGCCCCCCAAACCCCCCCTTTTCCCCCATCCCCCCAACCCTCCCCCTCTCACCCCCCCAAACCTCCACCTCTCACCCCCCTCAACCCTCCCCTTCTCACCCACCCCCCCAACCCTCCCACTCTCACCCCCCCCCTACCCTCCCCCTCCCCCCCAGCCCCCCAAGCCCTTCCTCCTCCACCAGTTTCCCCGTACCAGATCCTCCCAGCTCCAGCTCACCCCAGACCCCACAGGTTCCCCCCAGAGGAGAAGCAGAAGAGAGTTAGTTTCAGGGTAATGTACTCGAACATAGATGGGATCACAAGCAAGGCAAGTGAACTAAGGGAAAGAGCACAAGAAGTGAACCCAGATGTAATCGGACTCACTGAAACAAAACTCTCGGAATCATAATGAATGCCGTGTTTTCCCAGGAGTACACAGTAATAAGGAAAGAGAGGGAAGGTAGGGGAGGAGGCAGAGTGGCCCTACTCATGAGAAAGGAATGGAGTTTTAAGGAGATGGCTATCCCGGGCTGTGAGGGTTTCAGAGACTACATAGTAGGCACCATGACAATGGGAGGACCAAGAATAGTAGTAGCAGTAATATATAACCCTCCACCAAATGACAGAAGACCCAGTCAAGAGTACAAAAACAACATGGCAGTTAACACTATAATTGAGAGGGCAGCCTCTGCTGCCTGTAGAAATAGATCTCACCTGCTCATCATGGGGGATTTCAATCACGGAAGGATTGACTGGGAGAACAAGGAACTGCATGGAGGCGAGAATACGTGGAGAGCCAAACTACTGGAGGTGGTGACTAGAAACTTTTTAACCCAGCATGTCAGAGAACCCACAAGGATGAGAGGAAATGACGAACCAGCGAGACTCGACCTGGTCTTCATCCTGAACGACTCTGACATAAGAGAAATCGGCTTTGAGGCCCCAGTAGGAATGAGCGACCACAGTGTATTGGTGTTTGAGTACCTGATTGAAGAAGAGTTATTGAACTCGAGGAGGGATACTGAAACCGAAAGGTTAGCATACCGAAAGGGAAACTATAAGGAGATAAGAAAATTCCTAACAGATATAGCATGGGAAACAGAGCTCATGGAAAAGACGGCCCAAGATATGATGGACTACATCACGCAAAAGTGCAAGGACGCAGCAAACAAGTTTGTCCCAGCCCAAAAGGAAAACAGTGAAATGAAGATGAGAAACCCATGGTTTAATCAGAGATGTAGGCTAGCTAAGCAGCAAAGTAAAAGGGCATGGAGAAACTATAGGAATAACAGGACACTGGAGAGCAGAGAAAGATACCAGAATGCCAGGAATGAATATGTCAGGATGAGAAGAGAGGCAGAAAGACAATACGAAAATGACATCACAAGCAAGGCAAAGACTCAGCCTAAATTCCTGCATAGCCACATCAGGAGAAAAACAACAGTAAAGGAACAGGTTATGAAATTAAGGATAGGGGCAGAAGGATTCACTACAAACGACAAGGAAGTGTGTGAGGAACTGAATAAGAAATTTCAGGAGGTCTTCACCTTAGAGCAAGGAGAAATCCCAGAGATAAGAGAGGGAATAGCTAACCATGTCGGAAAATCCGACACCATTTAATAATCATACAGATAATAGCTGTATTGTATAAACAAGTTACCCATAGAAAACGTAACTTGTAGTGGAATTACCGTCTATAGAAAACGGGATATCATCACCACATACTATTATAATTCACCACCTATTATGGTGGGAATTATTCTTAAATACATTAGTCTTTGGACTTTACCATCATAAAAACATCTTATATAAAATTAACTTAATTATCAATATTAAAGTAGAGTAAATGTGACCCTTCTATCACTTTCTGACATTTGGACAATGTAAGCCAGGCGTCAGAGTGAGGAAGGAGGGCAGCCATTGTTGTGTCACCTCCGAGACGTGTGGAGCAAATTCGGCTCCTATCATTCTGGACAATGTCGGCCAATAACGTCAATAGTATGGAGTGTTAAACAGGCATTGTTATTGAGACCAGAGGCTCACACGGGAGCAAATTCGGCTCCTGTTAAATTTACTTGGACGTAGTGTTATGGAAACCAAAGGTGTACCATTTTTCAACACGCTGTCTACATATCAAGTTAAGTGTTCTTTCCGAAACCCATGTATCTTCATTTATGGCCATTAATGTCATTATATAGGGTGACCCGGTTAGAACGCGAAATCGCCTCAAACTAAAGGTAATTAAGCCAGGTCTTCATGTTCCATGTACTGTATAGTGTTTTCTCTGATATAGCTTGTCATATATAGGATTCTGGCTTCACAGCTAGCGCACTTTTGACAGGTCAAGACGAGGAAGCAAGATTTGTGCACCAGTTACTGGTGATATGGAAGCTACCTCAAAGAGGATAATTTGGTGTCTACACCCTAGTTATACCTGGTGGACTAACCTGCTGTACTATAAGATAAGGAACCTTTTCAATGTATGTAGTTAATACTGTAGTTTGATTGGCTGCATATATATTAATTTAATAAACTCCCCCTAATGTGTAGAGGATCGATTTGTGAGATTAAGAGATTATTGCAGAAATACAGTCCACTTATCATTATACAAATTGCTATCGAAGTATATAAATTAACGTAAATATAAATTCATATAAATTAAATAAATATAAATCTCACAGGTCGGTTCCCACATTATTAGGACCTTCGGAACCGGAATATTCGGTCCTATGAACCCACATTTGGTCATCTTAGTACCGGATGAACCAGTTAACCAGTGGATTCATTAAATAAACTAGTGCAGTGTTATTTAAACAAAGCCAGCAGTCAAGACGGCAGCGTAGCCTCGAGGGAGCTCAGGAGCCTCCCTCAGCCCAGTTCAGCTTCGTCAGCGGTTTCATGCACACCCACAGATATTTGGTGGCGTGTTATTTCGTGAAATGACAGCGCTAATATTGAAGCCAGCCTAATTAGTGACTGTGTCTTCGCGAGATTGTTCACGGATTTCGTGGTGTTACATTTCGCGAGAGATTATCTACGAATTTTGTGGACTTTATTTCGCGAGGTCACTAATAATATTTAATACTTCTAGATAATATTAGAAGTTTCATAGAGGCTAATTAAGAGGCTATTATCAATAATTGTGTATATTATTTCTCCAAATAGAGAATTATTTAATATAAATTGCACTAGTGATCACAGTATAATATTTACTAATTGCCAACCCACAACAGGGTAGGATAAAACCATTGACTAGTTGAACTATTATCGTTCATCCTAGTCCCATTATTACTATAGTCAGTTGTACTATATTGAACAACCTAACACCATTAATGAATGGTCCAGACCCTATTTTGGGTGTAATTTTTATCAACTCGAGTTGAGTTGTATATATAATAATTTACTTATGATCATTACACCTTTGAGTGATTAATTAGTGTCTCTACCATCCTAGGGTGATATAGAAGAGCTAACCTAAAGGTACTTCCAATGACACTGGTTTATCACTCAAATCATTAGTGTGGATGATTGTATATATATAATGTGTATTAATTTTAAGTGCTAACCTCTAGTAGAGGTAGGATTATTGCCTAGTGAGTGCATTTTACCCTAGGCTACCATTAGTACTTGTTCAGTATTATGAGCGACCCAAGTACAAGCCCCACAAGGCTTCACCAACTAGCCAGTATGGATAATGCAGGGAGAATGAAAAGAACCCTTGCAGGTCTTAAAGGCCACTTAACAAGACAGATCAAGAAATGTGAAGATTTGTCACAACAATCTCAAGTTGATTATGCTGACCTGGAAAGCTATTATCAAGCAGCTGCAGGTAAATTTGAGCAAATCAAATGTCAAATAGCAACATATGTGGCTGAACTTGCCAACACTAATTTATCAGAAACAGAAATAGACGACATTATGGTTGATCTTGCGAATTATGAAGATCACACTCAGGCCACGTTACAGCCTTATGTCAAATTAATTGCCCAGAACAAGGCAACAGCAACAACAACAACAGTTGCATCTAATACGAGTCAAGCAGAAGCTCGACTCCCTCCAATTAATTTACCCACTTTCTCAGGAAAAGATGAGGAAGATTGGGACGAATTTTGGAACAAATTCGTTGACCTTGTAGACTCAAAACAATCTTTACCAAAGAGTAGTAAATTCTCTTATTTGCAAGGCCAATTATCAGGTGAGGCTAAAACAGTAGTATCCCATCTGAGATTAACTAATGACGGCTATGATCTGGCAGTAAAACTCCTCAAGGATAATTATGCTGATCCAGAAGTAAGAACATCACATTTAGTTCATGAGCTGTTGCATTTACCCCACCGGAGGCTTCAGCTGATTCACTCCAAGTATTCAAGCTGGAGGTAGAATCATTGATCAATGCCCTCAGCCTGACAGCAGATACAAACGGGGCTGAGTGGGTCTTGAAAATAATTGTCCAGGAGAAAATACCTAGGGACATATTGAGACAAATAAGTGCTCATTACAATAAAAGCATCTTATCCATGAATGAAATATCTGAAGGTTTAAAGTCAGTAGTTCATCAATTACGAACACATGAGAAATTAAAACCACCAAGTAAACCCTCAGAAACCAATAATAGTAAACCACAGAGTACCAAAGGTACTCCAAATCAATCTAGACAATTAATTCAACACCAAAGTGGAACAGTAACAGTGTGGGCGTATATGCAGTGGGACCCTCCAAGCCTATAGTTACTGTGTCATCCAAGAACGTGACACCAAAGGGTACTGGAAGCTATGGAACATGTTTGTTCTGCAATGAGAAACATTCAATGTACCACTGCTCTAATTATCCTGATAGTGACGCCCGTGTTGAGCGACTCAAAGATTTGCAACATTGCACGAGGTGCCTCAGGAAACATAACATCAAGGATTGTGATACCCAATTACACACCTGTAATAGGTGTAACAAAGGTCAGCACCATGCAACATTGTGCAGAGACACAAAACAACGTCTCCAAACCCCAAGGTGGAAGATAGCATTCCCACCACAGTACAGTACTGCAAGGTGCAACAAACAAAGAGTGTCCAATCGGCAAAGTCTAAAGGTAATACGACTTTGCCTACTGCCCAAATTACCATCCTGAATAAGAGGGCCAAGGTCCATACCCGTGGGTTGTTTGACCAAGGATCCCAGAGAACATACATCACTAAAAGGTTGGCAGATGAATTACAATTAAGGCCTGTAGCCCAGACGTCATTGAACATCTCAGGGTTTGTAACAGATGCAGGACCTCAAGTCTACCAGGTGGTACAACCATCAGTACGTTTAGGCAGGTACGTCTGTCGAGTACAAGCCATTGTGGTGGACAAAATACCAGTAGACCTACAAGTTCAAGGTCTGAGAGCAACAGCCAAATTCCTGAGAAATAGAGGAATAAAATTGGCAGATAATATTAAGTCTGATCACCTCACTGACTTCGGTCTCCTTGTTGGGACAGACTATTGCCATCGATTCATCGGTAGCCCTACTAAATATCAGGGTATAACCATGTTAAACTCTGCAGGAGGTAAATTACTCTCAGGCCCAGTATCAAGCCTGAGGAGACCTATGCCTGCAGATAAACAATACCAGTAGAAATCTAAATTTGTCAGCTGATTATATTTCTCCAGTAGCATTATACTAAGGAGATTACAGCTGACTATACCAACAGAGGTTGATGTTAGTATCATCATTTAAAGCTGGAGATGAGTTCATGAGGCCTCAGTGGCAAATCAGTGAACAGTAGCCTAAAACAGCTACAAGTCACTGCGACCAATGTCACTGAACCCACTGCAGTCTCAGAACCATACTTTACTTTAATGATGAGCTATTCAATCCTCTGAATCCATTAACTAAATTAAACCCCAATAAATCTGATGACTAATTTGATACATTTATTATTTAATCAAGATGTATTCCATGGGCCTCAGTGTTTATATATCAGTGACCAGTTACCTGAAGAAACTTCAAGTTATATCTAAGGTCACTGATCTCACTGCAGTCCCTGAATCATACTTGACTGTAATACTTGATCACATCCAGTCTTCTGGGTTAAATAATATGTAATTAGGCTTGAATATTAGCCTTTCAAGAGTTGACAGGGAAATGAAATCGCATTAGACTTCTAACCCCTGCAACTCTAGTACGGGACATCCGTCCTGTACGAACAGACGCACAAATGTGTGATTACTAACTACTAACATCAAATTAATCTAATAATTCGAAGGAGGAGTATCGGTGTTCGTCTGTTCTAATTAGGACTTCGACCCGTGAGCAGCCCCTGGGGAATTATGTCGGAAAATCCGACACCATTTAATAATCATACAGATAATAGCTGTATTGTATAAACAAGTTACCCATAGAAAACGTAACTTGTAGTGGAATTACCGTCTATAGAAAACGGGATATCATCACCACATACTATTATAATTCACCACCTATTATGGTGGGAATTATTCTTAAATACATTAGTCTTTGGACTTTACCATCATAAAAACATCTTATATAAATTAACTTAATTATCAATATTAAAGTAGAGTAAATGTGACCCTTCTATCACTTTCTGACATTTGGACAATGTAAGCCAGGCGTCAGAGTGAGGAAGGAGGGCAGCCATTGTTGTGTCACCTCCGAGACGTGTGGAGCAAATTCGGCTCCTATCATTCTGGACAATCTCGGCCAATAACGTCAATAGTATGGAGTGTTAAACAGGCATTGTTATTGAGACCAGAGGCTCACACGGGAGCAAATTCGGCTCCTGTTAAATTTACTTGGACGTAGTGTTATGGAAACCAAAGGTGTACCATTTTTCAACACGCTGTCTACATATCAAGTTAAGTGTTCTTTCCGAAACCCATGTATCTTCATTTATGGCCATTAATGTCATTATATAGGGTGACCCGGTTAGAACGCGAAATCGCCTCAAACTAAAGGTAATTAAGCCAGGTCTTCATGTTCCATGTACTGTATAGTGTTTTCTCTGATATAGCTTGTCATATATAGGATTCTGGCTTCACAGCTAGCGCACTTTTGACAGGTCAAGACGAGGAAGCAAGATTTGTGCACCAGTTACTGGGTGATATGGAAGCTACCTCAAAGAGGATAATTTGGTGTCTACACCCTAGTTATACCTGGTGGACTAACCTGCTGTACTATAAGATAAGGAACCTTTTCAATGTATGTAGTTAATACTGTAGTTTGATTGGCTGCATATATATTAATTTAATAAACTCCCCCTAATGTGTAGAGGATCGATTTGTGAGATTATAAGATTATTGCAGAAATACAGTCCACTTATCATTATACAAATTGCTGTCGAAGTATATAAATTAACGTAAATATAAATTCATATAAATTAAATAAATATAAATCTCACAGGTCAGTTCCCACAAACCAGGAACCACTTGAAGAGTTTGAGATTACCAGCGGGGAAGTAAGGAAGTGTTTACTAGAGTTGGATGTGACAATGGCTTTAGGCCCAGATGGAATCTCCCCTTGGATACTAAAGGAAGGAGCAGAAGAACTGTGCCTACCACTCTCCATAGTGTATAACAAATCACTGGCAACAGGGGAACTGCCAGAAATTTGGAAAGCAGCTAACGTAGTCCCGATATACAAGAAAGGGGATAGACAGGAGGCACTGAATTACAGGCCAGTGTCCCTAACCTGCTTACCATGCAAACTGATGGAGAAGATTGTGCAAACAAAGCTAGTGGAGCACCTGGAGCGAAAGAACTTTGTAACACAGCATCAACATGGGTTCAGGGATGACAGGTCTTGCCTCACAGGGTTATTTGAATTCTACGACCAGGCAACAAATATAAGGCAAGAAAGAGAAGGGTGGGCAGACTGCATATTTTTGGATTGTCAGAAAGCCTTTGATACAGTGCCGCACAAGAGGCTAGTGAAAAAGCTGGAGATGCAGGCTGGAGTGAAGGGGAAGGTACTCCATTGGATAAAGGAGTACGTAAGCAACAGGAGACAACGAGTTAGTGTGAGGGGTGAGGTCTCAGATTGGCGAGACGTTACGAGTGGAGTCCCACAGGGGTCAGTCCTTGGACCTATACTGTTTCTGATATATGTAAATGATCTCCCAGAGGGTATAGAATCGTTTCTCTCAATGTTTGCCGATGATGCAAAAATTATGAGGAGGATTAAAACTGAGGACGATAGTAGGAGGCTACAAGATGACCTAGACAGACTGAGTGAATGGTCCAACAAATGGCTGTTGAAGTTCAACCCGAGTAAATGCAAAGTAATGAAACTAGGCAGTGGAAACAGGAGGCCAGACACAGGATACAGAATAGGAGATGAAGTACTTAATGAAACGGACAGAGAGAAAGATCTAGGAGTTGATATCACACCAAACCCGTCTCCTGAAGCCCACATAAAAAGAATAACGTCTGCGGCATATGCGAGGCTGGCTAACATCAGAACAGCGTTCAGGAACCTGTGTAAGGAATCATTCAGAATCTTGTACACCACATATGTAAGACCAATCCTGGAGTATGCGGCCCCAGCATGGAGCCCGTACCTTGTCATGCACAAGACGAAGCTGGAAAAAGTCCAAAGGTATGCCACTAGACTAGTCCCAGAACTAAGAGGCATGAGTTACGAGAAAAGGCAGCGGGAAATGCACCTTACGGTACTGGAAGACAGAAGAGTAAAGGGAGACATGATCACAACCTACAAAATCCTCAGAGTAATCGACCGGGTAAACAAGGCTAAACTATTCAACACTGGTGGGACGCGAACGAGGGGACACAGGTGGAAACTGAGCTAGTACCCGCATGAGCCACAGAGACGTTAGAAAGAACTTTTTCAGTGTCAGAGTAGTTAACGGATGGAATGCATTAAGCAGTGATGTAGTGGAGGCTGACACCATACACAGTTTCAAATGTAGATATGATAGAGCCCAGTAGGCTCAGGAATCTGTACACCAGTTGATTAACGGTTGAGAGGCGGGACCAAAAAGCCAAAGCTCAACCCCCACAAGCACAAATAGGTGAGTACACACCCCTGTGTGTGTGTCAGTTTTCAAGATATAGTATAAATACACACATGCAGGGAATGTACTCACCTAGTTAACACATGTACTTACTTAGTTATGCTTGCGGGAGTGAGCTTTGGCTCTTTGGTCCCGCCTCTCAACCGTCAATCTACTGATGTACAGGTTCCTGAGCTTCTCGAGCTCTATTATATCTACATTTAAAACTGTGTATGGAGTCAGCCTCCACCACATCACTACCTGGTGCATTCAATTTACTAACTACTCTGACACTGAAGAAGTTCTTTGTAATGTCTCTGTGGCTCTTTTGGGTACCTGTGTCCCCTTGTGCGTGTACTTCCCGTGTTAAATAGTCTATCCTTGTCTACCCCTGTCAATTCCCCTGAAAATTTTGTATGTGGTGATCATGTCTCCTCGAGCTTTTCTGTCTTCCAGCGACGTGAGGTGCAGTTCACGCAGCTGTTCCTCATAACTCATTCCTCTTAGTTCTGGAAATAACCTAGTGGCATATCTCTGAATTTTTTCCAGCTTCGTCTTGTGCTTGACAAGGTACGAGCTCGATGATGGGGCCGCATACTCCAGGATTGGTCTTACATATGTGGTATACAAGGTTCTGAAGGATTCCTTACACAGGTTTCTGAAAACATGTTTCATGCACACACATGTATGTACGTGCATCGAATTTCCCCCTCAAAAAGACGGCAATTCGGCAGGCACCGCCAAAAGAACACACCTGCTAAATTTCAAATTTTCGATTTTCATAATTATGCCATAAAATTATGTCTGGTATGTTATTTTATTTTATTTATTTATTTATTTATTTATTTATTTTATTTATTTATATACAAGAAGGTACATTGGGTTTGTGAGAATACATAGCATGGTACAGTAATGGCACTCTTGTAAAGCCAATAGTACGCGCAGCGTTTCGGACAGGTCCTTAATCTAACAGATAATTTTAAGTAGGTAAATTCTATCAGAATTAATAAAATGATAACAAATATATTGCAAGAAAAAAAAATGAGATGAGAGAGATTAGTAAGTATATTAAAGCACATTGGTATATTAAAGCTCTGATTGATTACATTGACAGCTTGATTGGTAATTTAAACAAGATTAATAGACACCATACAGCAGATTGACAGTACACATAAGACAGCAATGATAAAGATGTTCAGATGGGGTACATATGTTACCTATCGTTCGTTACGGCTCGTGACCCTACAACAGCCAAACATTAAATGTCTAGGGTTACTACAACTGCTGTTGTCTAAAGCGGGTCACCAGTGTAACCCCATGAATGATAACAGGCAAATAATTAAAAGTATTTCTCCCTTAGGACTGAAGAAATATACGTATGCATTTATATATATATATATATATATATATATATATATATATATATATATATATATATATATATATATATATATATATATATATATATATATATATAATATATATATATATATATATATATATATATATATATATATTCAAAATTATATTTAGTACAGATGGACAAGATCAATTATAAAACAAAATCAGAAATACTGTTTCTCCCAGAATAAAGATCTACTAAATGACACAACAACAAGTAAACAGACTTATCTCCCAGAGATGTTAACTCTCCTGGTCCGTTATAGCTACTGACTCTCGCGCCGTCTCTACCTATAATTCTCTCCCCCTCTGCCTCATCCAGGATGAGGGATGGAAAATACAGACTTTTTAATATTTAAAACTAATTGAACAACCACTTGTTCTCAAAATACATAAGAATGCAAATTAAATATAATAGTTACTTTCAAAATATATAAGTTACAATGCCACCTGCTTAATTACAGTAAATTAATACAATATATAAAAAGTAAAAGTGACATCTGGAACTCCCATAACTGAACAGGTCCAGCAATTCTAATTTCCCGAATCTAAGAGGTATTAGACGTGTGAAGAGCAACCGCGCTCCTGTCCCCACTGACATTGCCACACCACACGATAATTTGCAAAAATATAATATGTGTACATATACAGGTAATGATATAATGGAACAAAATAAGTTTATTTAAATTTATATACGTATCCAGCTAGGAGTACGTAACAACATAAAGATTGGGAGATTGGGTAGCAATAGATACAGTGCAGTTTTAAATCTAAAGGTAAAAAACTATGAAGATGAAATTAGGTACTTTTTAGTATTGTTTTTGAATGATGCAAAAGTTGGACAGCTTTTCAATTCAATAGGGAGTGAGTTCCATAAACTGGGTCCCTTTATTTGCATAGAGTGTTTACACAAATTAAGTTTGACTCTGGGGATATCAAAGAGATATTTATTTCTGGTGTGGTGATATTGGGTCCCTTTACATCTGTCCAGGGAGAGTTTCAGAGCAGGATTTGCATTTAAGAACAGGGTTTTGTAAATGTAGTTGACACAGGAGAATTTGTGGAGTGAGATTATGTTTAGCATGTTTAGGGAGTTAAACAAGGGGGCTGAGTGTTGTCTGAAAGCAGAATTTGTTATTATTCTGATAGCAGATTTTTGCTGGGTAATGATGGACTTGAGATGGTTTGCAGTGGTTGAACCCCATGCACAGATACCATAATTAAGATAGGGATAGATTAGTGCATAATATAGAGAGATGAGAGCAGAGTTAGGTACATAATATCTGATTTTGGAGAGAATACCAACTGTTTTAGAGACTTTCTTAGTTATGTGTTGTATGTGGGTACTGAAGTTGAGTCTCTTGTCTAGGAATAGGCCAAGAAACTTTCCATCATTTTTATTGCTAATGTTTACATTGTCTATCTGAAGCTGAATTGCATTTGTAGATTTACTTCCAAATAAGATGTAGTAGGTCTTTTCTATGTTAAGTGTTAGTTTGTTGGTTGACATCCATAAGTGGACTTTTTTTAGTTCATTATTAACAACATTATTTAGTGTATGTGGGTTGGGGTTAGAGTAGATGAGGGTAGTATCATCAGCAAACAAAATAGGTTTCAGAATATTAGAGATGTTAGGCAGATCATTGATGTAAATAAGAAATAAGAGAGGTCCCAAAATGCTGCCCTGTGGCACTCCAACGGTTATTGGTAGAGTGGGAGAGGTTATATTATTGATGGCTACACATTGGTGTCTATCACTAAGATAGGATTGGATATAGTCCAGTGTATGGCCTCGAATTCCATAATGATGGAATTTACGTAAGAGGTAATTGTGATTAACAGTATCAAAGGCCTTTCTCAGGTCAATGACGAGTCCAATCGGAAACTCATTTTTGTCAAGGGCTGAGTAAATTATATCAAGGAGACTAATAATTGCATCGTTGGTACTCTTTTGGGAGCGGAAGCCAAACTGACAGGGGCTAAGAATGTCAAATTTTACGAGATAGGAGTAGAGCTGTTTGTAGATAATTTTTTCAAATATTTTTGATAGTATGGGTAGGTTTGATATTGGTCTATAATTGTTTATGTCTGCCGGATTACCTCCTTTATGAACTGGTGTTACTCTTGCTTTTTTAAGGATATCAGGGAAGGTATGACACTCAAGGGATTTGTTGAACAGCAGTGCTATAGGTGGGGCAAGGGCCTGGGAGGCGCTCTTGTATATAATGGATGGTATTTCACTGATGTTCCCAGCTTTGGTTTTTAGTGAGTGTATGATGGACACAACATCTGTCGGGCTGACTGGTGAGAGGAGAAGAGAGTTTGGATAGCTGCCTGAGAGATATGTGTTGATATGTGTCTGAGTCTGTGGGATTTTACTGGCAAGGTTAGCACCAACCAATGAAAAGAAGCTATTAAATTCATTCGCCATTTCTAAATCAGATGACGGTGTAAGGCCATCCTTAGAGAGTGTTATCTGGTTGTGGGAGTGTTGTTTAGTTCCTAGGATATTAGAGATGGTTTTTCCATGTTGCCTTTTGCTTCTTTGAATCTAGTCTCATAATATGAAAGTTTAGCTTTTCTTATGATACTGGTAAGCACTGATGAGTACCTCTTAACTACTTCCTTTGTAACTAGGCCAAACCTAAATTTCTTTTCATATTCGTGTTTTTTGTTGATTGATTTGATTATGCCACTTGTGAGCCACGGGTTATTTTTTCTTTTATCAGTTACTTGTTTGGTAAGGAGGGGACAGTGAGTGTTGTAGAGGCTTAGAGTTTTGGAAAGAAAGAGGTTAGTTAATGAGTTTATATCCTGTGCATTATTAAATTCAGATTCCCAGTTAATATTATGAAGTGCATTAGAAAGATTGCCTAAAGCTGATTCACTGTGTAGCCTGAATGAGAGTTTCTTGCTTTCTGGTGGTGCTGTGTCTATGTTTGCTATGAGGAAGGTAGGATAGTGGTCAGTTGTTCTGTCATAGATTACCCCAGATGTAAGGCGAGCTGTTATATTAGTCCATAAGTGATTTTAGTCCGTATGTGTTTTGTGTCTCCCTCAATGGACGTTCCTTGGTTGTCCCTCAAATTTTATATTATCATGATTCGCTAATATAAATTTATGCTGCATTGAAAAATACTCCTAGATTTATTTAATTTTGAGTCTGACTTGTGGTTACCTTGGCAGGGCCAGACGAAATGATTTCGCGGGCCTTATATGGGCTGCGGGCTAGACCTTCGACTCCTCCCCTGGTTAAAAATATATAAAGTTATACTGAAAAAGTTTTCTTGGAAGAATAGAGTTTTCTGTAAACAGAATTTTTGGGTACACTGATGTAGTTTTTGAATTTCATATTTCACATTATGAAAAATATACCATATTAACGTAACCAAACGTAATGAAACCTATACAATCATTAAGCAACCTTAACCTAACCTAACCATGGATAGAGAGTTGATATTATCACTAATTATGAAGTCGTTCCCAATCCATTCTCTTGAGTGGATCTCCCTGAGGACAGGTTGAACTATATACATCGAATTTTATTGGATAATAATATTAATTCATATATATATATATATATATATATATATATATATATATATATATATATATATATATATATATATATATATATATATATATATATATATATATGAGAAGAAGCCTATTTTTATTGCACAGTATGTTAAACTAATGACTGCGTCTTGAGAGACGGCCGCTCCAGTAACGAGCCTGCCCTGAGGACGGGTTGTTATGCTAATTCAATTATTTTCTTGTGGACAAATGATCAGAGGAAATTTTGACTTCTTTAAATACCAAATATATATGTTGTATTTTTTGTATTATTGATAATTATGGCTGAGACGTGACTTGCAGGGGTGGGCCACATGGACGACATCCAGTACCTGTTCAACACTGCGCCAACCATTCTCTCCCCCCTTCAACGACCCTCAGACCTCTTTATGAGAGACATCATCCTCACTCTCTGGACCAACTTTGCCGCCCATGGGTAAGATGCGCCCACTTCAATAATACGTTGAACTAACATTATTTTCGTTATTAATGTGAGTGGTTATTTATGTTTGGGGGAAGTAATCGAAATTGGAAAGATTGTTTAAATGGTATACTTGATTGTTTTCTTCGTTGAGATCTATATTGTATATGTTCAACTTTAAGAGGTAGAAATGTTACGAACTAAATTCGTATATCTCTGCTGGTGGCCAGGAACCCGACACCTGACGGCTCTCTGGGGTTCAGATGGTGGCCGACGACCAGGTCACACCAGTGGTACTTGGCCCTCACAACCTCACCCACCATGGTGGTCGACAACCTTGTCCAGGTGAGTCTCCTATCCCAACATGGTGGTCGACAACCTTGTCCTGGTGAGTCTCCTGCCCCACCATGGTGGTCGACAACCTTGTCCAGGTGAGTCTCCTACCCCACCATGGTGGTCGACAACCTTGTCCAGGTGAGTTTCCTACCCCACCATGGTGGTCGACAACCTTGTCCAGGTGAGTCTCCTGCCCCACCATGGTGGTCGACAACCTTGTTCAGGTGAGTCTCCTACCCCACCATGGTGGTCGACAACCTTGTTCAGGTGAGTCTCCTGCCCCACCATGGTGGTCGACAACCTTGTTCAGGTGAGTCTCCTACCCCACCATGGTGGTCGACAACCTTGTTCAGGTGAGTCTCCTGCCCCACCATGGTGGTCGACAACCTTGTTCAGGTGAGTCTCCTGCCCCACCATGGTGGTCGACAACCTTGTTCAGGTGAGTCTCCTGCCCCACCATGGTGGTCGACAACCTTGTCCAGGTGAGTCACCTGCCCCACCATGGTAGTCGACAACCCTGTCCAGGTGAGGGACAGCTGGGCAATGAAAGCATAAACACATTGTTTGTCTTTACGTTAATTCATTGTTTTTGGGCTCTGCTATTTACTCAGTCACTCATATATTATATATTCGTTATTTGTTCGCAGCTTTCTTTAATGATTGCAACTTTCATTCCATCAGGTTTTAGAGTTCTGGAAGAACATACCCACGAAGCAAAATAAGCTGCTATACCCTGAGAGGTTCCTGGAGAGGGTGACCTGCTCGCAGCTTGACGAGTGCTAGATGTGCTCCAGGGGACTGGTGGCACCTGGTACCTCATACCCCCTGTTGACGCACACACTTGAGGACCCACACACCTGATGACGCACACACCCGATGCTACACCAGCTCAAAGCCAACAAAAACAACGCAAATGATACCAAGATTAAACTCATTCTACAACAAAAATGTATTTGTGAAGTTTTCTATCGGATTGCACTTTGAGGCTGGAGTCCGTGTACGTCAGGTTATTCTGTTTCCCAAGAAAAGCTCCCCAAATAAAGTCAACTTTTCTGCAAACTGTCAGTACTTAGCTTAGGTAAAGTACAGTAGCAGTATTAAGAGTATACTAACTGTTAAGGTTTTAGCTGTTTATGTTGTTATTTTCACTGTGGAATTTTCCTCAAGTAAGAGCGTTTCCTGGGTGACAAGGGCGTAGCCAAATGTAGTCTCACACCCATGAATGCTTACTAACCAATTCTCACGTTTACTAAGTAATTTCTGCCATGAGATGAATGTTGAACTGCTACATAAACTGTAAATTTGGCTCAAATTTGTAAACAAAACTATATATGTTGAAATATAATTACCAAAATTCCCTGCATTATATTGTATAACTTTTCAACAATTATGATTCCATGAATACTTAAAGATATACACAGTACATAAAGTGTTATTTATGAAATGTCATTATCAAAAATTTACTAACAAAACACACCCGGCTCACGTGTATTACAAGAGATTAAAACTATTACAAGTCACGGTAGTGTATTGAACAAGCAATATTGAGTTGTTCCACTCCTCATCGTTGCCATTCAGACTTATTTGTTTATCACTCCTGAGTGTATAGGCCGGCGGGGGCTTAGCTTGTTATGCAACTCATCCTGTGAGTGGATGTTTATTATCCAGTCCATACTCATCCTGTTGTAACGGGTAATGTACTTGTCCACTACCCTGTTCGTAGATCTTAACTCAAAGACCCCAGAGCCCTACTCTTCTAGCCCTCAGTCCACGTCTCGTGATCTTAGACGACTGACCGCCTTTTGATACTACGAAACACGAGACGTCGTACTAGGCTTCTAGCAATACTCTGGGACCTTCACTTGCTGCCACCACCAAACCAAAAAATAATTTAAAAGATTAATTAATCGTGGTTTGGGCCAATTAATTAACCATCAATTCCTTGGGGCTTAATCCCCAATTACTTGGAAAAGGGGGGGAAAGATGAATTTACGTGAAGTGTGGGAATTACCTTGAAAACAGAGGGGATATATCAGATATTAAAAATAGATTAGGCTTGCTTGCCATATGTATACCAGCTTAGTCCAAGCAACCCGACTCGTGGAGACCACGGCATAGACAATATATAAATTAGGAAAAAACTAAAAAATACTAATAATTACTAAAACAAAGTTTATTGAGCAAAACTATCAAAAGTGTAAATAAATAGGAACACTTCCTAAGCTGAACACTCCTTAACTTAAATATTCCCTAAGAGGCAGACATGAACTATTTAACTGTACCAAACTCTTAGCATTTTACCGTAATCCAAGAAAACAGCCGATGGTGTTCTGGCTGCTGGAGGTGAGATGGCGACCTCCCAACTCTGGCCTGTTCTCTGATAAAGACTGAGGCTACCTAATATCAATCCCCCATGCCTCTAAGGCTTATTAAATTACCAAGCAGAGTTTAAATTAAACAAGCTAATTTAATCTACTGGCCAACCCAGATGGTTGAATTCTTATTTAAACTGACGGTAATTGTATAGGCATCTTGGCAAAAGCTATATCCCATTACAATATTGACAAGTGACCTGAATTTATACTTAATGAATTAAATAATATAGGAAGCTGTGGTCACGTCTGCCGCGTGACCTCTTGACCCAGGGTGGTCACGAGGCTAAGCTTCCGAAACTAGACCCTCTACTGAACTGATGTCACTGTCTTTTTGACGGTATACGGGCCCTGATCTTTTACTCTACATACATTTTAGCCTACCATACATACTTAATCCAGATTGGTTATTACTGTATTTCTTTAACTATCCATTACTTGTTGAATTAATACAAGGGAGACGGCCATCTTGTATTCTAAACGTGTTAATCCCTTTAATCTCTGGGGAGATGACCCATCCTCACATCCCAGGTAAGAATCCTCTCTTCACTAACTTGTGTGAGACCACGTGGTCTCAAATAATGTCTATGATCTGAGAAATTATGATTTCTAAGAAAACAAGCTTAATTTGTTACAATCCCCCCCCTAATTTCGGAGACTTGAGGCAAAGTGAAATTCACACCAGTTACTCCATCTATCATCATTCTATTATGCAGGAAGAACCGCACGTCTATGGGTCATCCAATAATGTTAGCAGACTTCAAGATGTTACCACTGCTAGGCTTAGGCTTGGCTACAAGTACCTCTGGGAGTTTGTAACATCTGCTGATGTAGATTTGACTAAATGTAAACTCTGTCAGCAGAACTATTCGCATACTTTGCGTCATTATGTAATGGAATGTGAAAAAATTGCGGAATTTAGAGATAACACCATCAAGAAACGTCCAAGAAATGTGTAAGTACTTCATTCATAATGATGTGCTGCCCGGAATCTTAGTGAAGTATCCAAAATTTGCTTACTGTAGGTAATGCATGCACATGACTGTAAAGCTGCCGCCCAGTTGGGTGGGTGTGGAGCAAGACTAGTAACTGTGTGACTCACTATAGATGTAAAGTGCCTTGTATAGTGACTGTTGTGAGCCTCTTGTAATGTCACTTGTGACACCTCTTTGTGTCACTTGTGACACAAAGATTATTGATGTGTGTATTTGTGTGGGTGATTAGATATGTATGTGTATGTATATGTGTATACGTATATATATATGTACATGTATGTATGAGGGTGTGTACATGTGTATACAACATTGATAATTTTGTAACTAGCGTCAAATATTGTTATTTGCTTAGCTAAACGAACTAGAGGGTTCAGTTCCTGAACCGATTATGTGCCTCTGTAATCCTTTACACCACCGCCCACGGGATGGGTATGGGGTGCATAATAAAGAAAGAAATTGAACCCCCCTGCACAAGCAATTTAATAAACCTTGTTTTGTAATACCATAAAAAATGTGGTTTAGTATCCAAACCCTTATTGTATACAATAGATACATCCCATGCCTCTATCAAAAAGCTAATCCTATCTAATAAATGACAAACATCAGAGTGTTCAGCAAAAATCATAAACACAAAAATTACCAATTCAGCCTTCATCCCACAGCCCAGCAATTATCCAATACACTGGAAACAAAACATCCTACACCTGACTGATATAACTAAGAAAAATAACCCTAATCTGTCAACAAAAGCTTGCTAGCAAAATCCCTTGGCTCTTTATTAGCCAACCACGTGTGCCCCCTAAAGCATGATGCACACAATTCAAAACAACAACAAAAATGAAAATATATTCACAGACTGAACTTCCAGTCATCCAGGAGAGGAACACTGAACTTCACGAAGTTCACTCCCGTGCTCCATCCACTCCCAAAATAATGTCCCCCTCGACATTCTCCCAATAAAAATAAAACGCAGTTTTTATTATATATTTATATCTAAACTACTACTGAATCACAGGTTACAGCTGACTGTACAGCCAAGTGTCCGCACTATCAACTTAAGAATGTCAATGTTTATATGTGTGTGGCTCGACGGCGGGAAACGCTGGCGGTGGTACCGGCTCCGTCACAGCTGCTGAAATTTCGTGTTTAATTTCGTCTCCACTCAACGTTGCATGGCCTAACTGCTGCCTAGCACGAGTTAAGTGCATGGAGACTTAATATGACATAACTCACAGTGAACCTCAACAGTAATCAACCAAAATTAACCAATTTTCGCCTGCCTTTCTACGACCCTTCTGCCAAGTGTTCCCAATACGCTAGTCATCCCTACTATAATTCACCAAGTATCTACCATTAGAAACGCTACCAAGAATCTATTCGTCGAAAACATGCCCAAACATAACAACAAGCAAGGTAGGGGTGCCTCTCACTCTGGTTCCATTACTCCTATAGCTCTGAATGAAACACTGGCAACGCCGCAACCCTCGCCGATGTTTGTAAACACAGCATCTGCTCCCCCTCCTCACTCCCCCCCTTCAACTCACCTCGGATCTCTAGCTTTAGAATTCACTCAATCTATGGCTCCCTGTTTAAACTTCAAACCTCTCCGAAGTAATCCATGGCTCCAGAAACTGCACAACCTTGTGAAAATGCAATCAGAAGCTATTTTGGCCCTCCAAGACACAGTCACCCGACAACAACATACCATAGACTGCCTCCTTAAATCGTCGATGAACAACAACCAAGAAATTCTCAACATACAAACTGTTGCAAATGATGCAATGGATCAAATACGTAAGATTCAGGCCGAGGAAACCCTCTCAGCTCAAAGTGACCTCCTTAAAAAGCTGGAAAAACAGATCAATCTCCTTCAGACTCACCAGGCGGCTTCCGAAGATGACCAAGAGCAACAACAACTTCATGACTCCCTGATAATTAGCTCTACTGATCTACCTGTTGAACAACAAGGTGAGGATTGCTGTAACATAGCCAACACCCTAATTAATTCAAAGATCAGTGTCAATGTTCAAATCAAATCGGCTATTAGGATAGATAAAAACAATCCCCGTACCAGTAAGAGAATGCTCATCAAACTTGCAAATCCCTCTGCGAAGTTTGACCTCATGCAAACAGCTGCTAAGCAAAAAACCAACCTCTATATAAATGAGTGTCTTACTAAGCAGCGTGGATCCCTCCTCTACAGGCTGCGCCAAATTCGCAAACAAAACCCTGGTGTTATCAAGCAGTGCTACACAAGGAATGGTACGATTTTTGCGAAGAAAGAAGCTACAGGAAAAAGATATGAAATAAAATGTGACCAACAACTCCTGGCCTTCTTAAGTGATTGTGGTATATCTGAAAACCTGAACCCGACCAATGCCAGTACTTAAAATAACTCTTTCAGTGCCTGAGCCTAACCTAACTTAATCTAACTTTGTCTAAGGTGCTGTCTCTGCCTTACCATTTACCTGATGTTCTCCTATTCATATAATTTCCTAAATAATCCATCAAGTCTCCATGCACTTATGCAAGCATCTACCTCAGTTTCATTGTAAAATTTTACTCTTAAATCTAATCTTACCCTATTCCATTTATATTTTAATTTTATTTGTATTGATCTATGTCATTTATTGAAATCAATTATTGATCTCATTTTTGTTCTTTTAATTAAGTTCATACTAATTATAAGTTAAAACTAAGCTTAATAAAATTTATTATCTTTAAGATTATTTTACTTTACAATTATCATTTGTCAAATTTTTTTATATATTCATCTTGTCAGTCTCTACTGATTTTTTGTTCTCTCCACCAAACTTGTGTATCCTCCATGGCTATCTAGTGACCTTTATTCTACCTCTAATTGTTTCAATTCCTTGTTTGCTTGCATTTATTGTTGTGTCTTGCCATAATTATTCTCTAATTTAGCAGACTCAATACTTTGTAAGCTCTTATTGTATTGTTATATTATTATATTGTGTTTTGCTATAATTACTTCCTATTTTACAGCAGATTTGTTTTTCATCTGTTCATGTAATTGCTTATCTTATTGTATTGTGACATTCTTTTCTATATTGATATATATTTTCTGTCTATTGTTACTTACAGTGTACCTGAGAGTACCTGTAAGCAATCTACCTCATTTTTCATTTTTGCTCAATTTTTTTGGTATTGCTTAGTCTTGTTTATATTTTTGTTTTGTATATCTATATCTTGTGTTTTGTATAGTCCATGTTTATATGTTTTTTTCTTTAATCTCATTCATTACCTAGGTTTCCTAGCCTAGCCATACTCCCTTACTCCATTGTACCCCTGTAAGCCCCTTTTGTGTTTGTTTGGTACAGTATTGTGTACATTTATTTCTTTTTGTTTTTCTTGTTTTTCCGGCATTCAGCTTTTTTTTATGCAGTCAAGTATAGACCCAGAACTTAACCTCTTATCCACTATCTATGACAATAATCACTTTAATGATCTAAATTGCAGATATTTTGCAGCACATGATGTAAACAATGTATTAACTCATAATCACAATATCTCTGTAATCAATTTGAACGTTAGATCCCTAGGCAAACACTTCGATGATGTTAGTGCCTTGATTGAAGCTATTGACAACAATTTCTCTTTTATTATACTTACTGAAGCATGGTTGAAAGATGATACTACTCAACTCTTTAACATGCCTAACTACTCAGCAATCCACAACTGTCGTCAACTTCAGAGAGGTGGTGGCACTGCTCTTTACTACCACCAAGAACTAACATGCTTAAAAGAAATTAGAACTAGAGAGTGCTATGGGGAGTATATCTTCGCCAGCTTCAGAGTCAAGGGTGCCGAGTCTATCCTGTCTGTGGGTGCAGTTTATAGAATTCCTAACACTGATGTGTCCGAATTCAACTCAAACCTTAGAAATCTAATACTTGATAACAGACTGAACAAAAACCACCTAATTATCGCAGGGGACTTTAATATTGACCTCTGCGAGCCAGAACACCCTACTGCTGTTAGCTTCCTCAACTGTATGAATTCCTGCTTCCTCATACCCTTAATCACTAGACCTACTAGAATCACTGATAGCACTGCCACGACTCTTGATCACATCTGGACAAATATAACCTCTCCGCTTACTTCAGGTATAATCACCGATAGCACTACAGACCATTACCCCACATTTCTCTTAACTAACATTAGCAAACCACCTCTTGAGTCAAGAGAGATACGTTTTAGACTACACAATGAAACTGCTATAGACAATTTTATAACTGTTACTGATAATGTCAACTGGGAGTCCGAGTTAGGTAACATAGAGGACATCAACCTAGCAGTTCAATCTTTTCTTCAAATAACTCTTAGCCTTTATAATACCCACTGTCCTATGCTTACAAAACAAGTCACAACCAAAAGGCTTAACAATCCCTGGCTTACAAAGGGAATACTTAAATCTATTAATAAAAAACATGACCTTGAGAAAAAGTATAGGTTAGGGATTGTCTCCAAAGAATTCTCAAAGAATTACTCATTATTGCTATCTAAGATAATTAGACGAGCCAAAACTAAATACTACGAAGATAAATTTACCCAAATAAAGAGCAACATTAAACAAACATGGAGAACAATTTCACAAATATTGGGATCAAAAAAGTCTTTAAATAACAAACCGACTCTCCTGTCTAATAACGATGGTCAGCTTTCAGCCTCTGATTCTGCTATTGAGTTCAATAGGTTCTTCTCTTCCATTGGTTCATCCCTTGCTAATGATATTCCATCTTCCAGTACTGACATTAAGGACTATCTTACAGGGAACTATCCCCAGTCTCTGTACCTAAAGCCTATTAATTCCATTGACGTCAATGAGATAATCCTTTCCCTTAAAACCAAGTCTGGTGCCCTTGAGGAGATACCAACTTTAATCTACAAAAAAGCCTCCAGATCTTTAGCCCCTGCTATTGCTTTGCTCTTCAACAAGTCACTTGAACTCCAAACCTTTCCAGATATTCTAAAAAAAGCGAGAGTAACGCCTGTCCACAAATGTGGTGATCTCACAGATGTTAACAACTACAGACCTATATCAATCCTGCCAAACTTGTCAAAATTTTTGAAAAACTAATCTATAAGCAGCTTTACTCATATCTAGCCAAACTCAATATACTTAGCCCTTGCCAATATGGCTTCAGGCCCAAAAAAGCACTAACGATGCACTTATTAGTATGCTTAACTCGATTCATACAGCTCTTGATAAAAATGAGTTCCCTGTTGGGTTATTTGTGGACCTGCGTAAAGCTTTCGATACTGTCAACCACCAAAACCTTCTTCTTAAATTACATCATTATGGTGTCAGAGGACACTCCCTACAATACCTCAAATCCTACCTTACTGACAGGCTCCAATGTGTTTCTGTGAATAATACAATTTCGCCCACCCTACCCATCAACATTGGTGTTCCCCAGGGCAGCATACTTGGCCCTCTCCTCTTTCTCATCTACATTAATGACCTTCCAAATGCCTCCCAACACCTCAAACCAATCTTATTTGCTGACGACACAACCTTCATTTACTCCAGTCCTGATCCCCTTGCTCTAAATGCCACAGTAAATACTGAGCTAAATAAAGTCCATCTGTGGCTAACTGCCAACAAACTCACCCTTAACATTGACAAAACTTTCTATATTCTGTTTGGCAATAAATCCTCTAATCAAATAAATCTCAAAATAAACAATACCCAAATTTGTAACAAATTAGATGGCAAATTCCTTGGCATTCTCATTGACCACAAGCTGAATTTCCAGGGACACATTCTAAACATATCAAAAAAAGTTTCAAAAACTGTGGGCATTCTTTCTAAGATCAGATATTATGTACCACGCCCTGCCCTGGTGACTCTCTATTACTCCCTTATCTATCCATATCTCAACTATGGTATTTGTGCTTGGGGCTCTACTACCCAAAATCACTTACGTCCTCTAATTACTCAACACAAAGCTGCTATTAGGACAATATCCAATTCTGGCCCCAGACATCACTCGGTACCCCTATTCAAATCCCTGAATATGTTAGACATTAAGTCACTGCACATTCTCTCATGTGTACTATACATATACAAAACGCTAAATTGTAATGCCAATCCTGATCTCAAAAGCTTCATAGAAGGTTGTAACAGAACCCATGAGCACCACACCAGAAATAAATACAGTTTTGATATTCCTAGAGTACGACTTAATCAAACCAGAAATGCTCTACAAATCAAGGGGCCCAGGATGTGGAATGACCTTCCCAACCATGTTAAAGACAGTACCTCTCTCAACCAGTTTAAGTTAAAAACGAAGCTATACCTAATAAATTCCCTGTAACCTACCTTACCTCTCTATTGTCAACCCATGTATGTTTTTTGTTTTTTTTTTTGTTTTACAAATCAACGCTGTTTTAATGTAATTTTCTGTAATAATTTGTAATTGTATTTGTGCTGTTTTTTCAACAATGTTCCCCCCTCTTTTACCTCTATTTTTATTTGTACTCAACGCATTTTTTTCTTTTTACCCATTAGTTTTAAGCTTTAGTCAGTAGTGTTTTTTCCTGCCCGAAACGCTTTGCGTAATAGTGGCTTTAGGCATTGTATGTACTAGCTCCTATCTATAAAGCCAACAAACTTTGTAAAATCTCTTTATGTATGTACCTTTGCCTAAATAAAAATTATTATTATTATTATTATTATTATATGTGGTCCGCCCCTCCTGTGTTCAATACTCTGAAAGAAATGGCACAACATATTTTTCTACAACCTTTTGTTCAATGCTTAGTGTTATCGTCTGTCACACAGGAGGCTTTTAATTAATGACCGAGTTATCTATGAGCATTATTCCACATTTCACTTTACCTGAATACTATCGACTCTAATTCTAGTTTTCAATATTTAACCAAAATGTGTCCAGATTCACTTTACTAGGTATTCAGATATTTACAATCAATTTAACAAGTATGACATTGAAATTAACTTTTCCTTACTTTTCCCCCAACTGTTATTTTATAAAAAAAAATTGAAGCCGATATTCGACGGATGTAGTCGATGTCGATCCAGCTTCTTCCATGCGTCAATGTAGATCCCTGGTCCTCTTGTTCTCCCTTCCCGGTACTTTTGAAAGACGACAGAATGTCCCAGTTCCGAGTGCCAAGTGACAGCTGTAGATTACTGTCGCTCGACCCTTGACCTCATCCAGGAGTTCACAAATCTTCTTACCACTCTCAGCTCTTACAGTAGTCTTTATGTAACCTGACAGCGTAGTATTATAGACTGTGGGTTGGTTGGTGTTGTCATCGTTGATCCTTCTCTATGGACAACCCAACCCACAACTCGGTAGAGTGCTTATACTAGGAGATCACCCTTGGCACTTCTGGCTCTTGGAGAGGGGCTCAACGTCACACGTTTAGGGGATGCGGCTCCAACACTTAGCCTCGTTGTCACGTGCACACACCCACTCGAGCCGCTGTGACTCCCCACTCTCTCCCTATGAGATATGATCTCTTCAATCCCCTATGACTTACTAGTATTACCTCCTACCCTGTCCACAGCAGTGGTTCTTGGTTCTTTCTCTCTCTCTCTCTCCTTCTTTACTACTTCCTGGGAAGCCTCACTAGGACAAGGGCAAACACCAGCAAATTGGGATACATTTACTGGACAAAGCACATACACGATACATACACACATATAATAATAATGAATCCTATACTCTATAATATCACAATCAGGTTGCACTCCAACACCATCAGAACTCTATTATCAGCTTATCAAGTGGTATCCTATCTCCTGGTTCACCACCTGATACTATCAACCTCCTCAAGTTGATCAAGTCTACATACACTGTTGCACCACCAGCAAGATAATATATATATAGAAAATCAGCACTTGAATGCAATAACATATATCAGTATAAATGTTCATTGATACACAACAATGATCAATCGATCACTGTCAGTCCTGGAACGCATAGATCTGTAGGTAATCCAGCCTACGACTGTAACTCTAAACTTCAGTATAAAAGACTCCTTGACATAAGAATGCAAACAGTCACTCACCTCTCACTGCGTCTTGCACGCTAATGACAACCAAACACTATCAACTCCCTACAAGTAATCCACCAGAACTTCCCCTTCCACCTCTGGAAGTTCACTACCCTAATATCTTTAGGTTCTTCCGGGCTTCACTACCAGGATCCTCTGCAGCTCCTCCAGGCTGCTATCATGAAGTTTTCTTGAGCAACTAAGGTGCTTCACCCTTCTGCTAGGTTCCTCCACAGCTCTCTTGGCTGCTACACCATGAAGTTTCCTCGAGCAACTATGGTGCTTCTCCACCTCTACAGAAGCACGTGACACTCCTCTTCACTACTTCTCCTCACAGCTCGAGGTCCTCTGCTTCACTACCTTGGAGTCTCATCAATTACTTCATCTATGCTGGCTTCGAAGTTCTCAGCAACTTCTTCCCCAAAGGACAAACCACAGGTTAACTGGTCGAGGGCGCTCTTCCCTCTGACGAGGCTTGGTCATGGCGCTGCCACGGCCCACAATAATGTCTCTGGCCGGCTTGATACTCTCTTCTTCGACCAGGACTTGAGACCACAACGTTCCCAGCTCAGTTCCACAGCTGGCACGTCTGCACACTTCTCTTCTCTTCGAGATATATCACTAGGGGGTTCCCTTCTGACGGGAGCTCAACGGAGCGCCGCTTCCCCTGCGATGTCTGGCACTCAAGTGAGGTCAAGGTCCTCCGGAAGCGAGCCTCACGCCTCCAGCAAAATGTCCACATCTCCTAGCCAGTCATTTATCTGTTTTCTTCTTCATTGCCCATAATCTCAAACTGTTATACATATCCAAGCAACTATTTTACATATGGGTTATCACCTCAATATTTGCTAGACCTTCTAATCAGGTCAGGCTTGATGAATAACTCTCAAGGAGGGAGACTCGTTTCTCCTGTAGGCTGAGATCATAACAGTAGTTAACCACAGGGAAGCAGGACTGGAAGTACTAACGGTGTCTCGTGACGGTAGAGCGGTCAGAGGTTCATTGAGGCGGATGGCATGTTTGCAGAACAGGTGGATCCCGCCTTCCATCATGGCTCACGTCATCTCAGGCGTTCCTTGATGCCACCAGGTTACTAGGCCGTAAACACCATCTGTGTATACCTTCGTACCGTTCACTTTAGGCCAAAGGAGGCAATTTTGCGACCTTCTATGGCGAGTCACGGTACTCTGCAGGAAGACTGTGCTGTTCCACCTGTGACCGCCTTAGTTCCGCATTCTTATTATCCAGACGACGTAATCATCAATCTTCCGACAAGAAATATGAGTACTGCTGCTGGCCGCCCATTCTCCTGACCTCTCCTCCAACACTGCTGGTCTGACTGCAGTCTTGACGACGCAACTGGTGGGTTCTTGGTTATCTTGAAATGATTTCGGGGCTTAGTGTCGCCGCGGCCCGGTCCTCGACCAGGCCTCCACCCCCAGGAAGCAGCCCGTGACAGCTGGCTAACTCCCAGGTACCTATTTACTGCTAGGTAACAGGGGCATCAGGGTGAAAGAAACTCTGCCCATTGTTTCTCGCCGGCGCCCGGGATCGAACCCGGGACCATAGAATCATGCGTCCAATGTTCTGTCCGCTCAGCCACCGGCTCCCTTAAGGTGACTGTATGGGTAGTGGTGACCTTGAGACAGCTACTCCACGCTGGTGTAAAACGTTGACATCCGGTGACTGCTTTAATGTGGACAGCATACTGGCTCTGACAACCTCATAGGGAAGCGAGGTGTCAGCCAGGTGACGCGTGTACCGTCACCCACCCCAAAGTAACTGATTTGCGAGTTACTGGGCCTAGTGGGGGAGGACTTTGTGTATCGTGCCTCCCCCTAGGTCTTTACAGACAAGGGTTCACGTGTGGCTGGACCAACTGGCCAGGTGTACCCATCAGACCTGGGAACAGACAGAGAACAACATGGCGGAAGCATAGATATACCTCTGGGTTTGTTGTAGGTTGGAACCCAAGAGCTCGGTAAAGTCTGCTACCCGAGTTAAGTACAGTTAATAATCCACATCATTGTTTCTACAGGAAAATCTAATGAATTCTAAATGATACTGAACCAAGGGAGTTACTTCACTGTTACTGTACAGTGCGAGATCTTGTTACCATGGGGTGACGAGACTGCACCTGACTACTGATGACAGATGACATCCTCATTCTCTGGATTCATCACTTGAGTCATGAGTCAGCACCGCTGAGTCAGGAATTAAACTCGCTAAAGGCAGTTCTAATTCCTCTCTAGCATGATACTGTTTTAAATTAATGATATGGATTGTCCTTTCCACCTGGTCCTCAAATACCCCATTTATGACAAGATTAACCGGCCCCGCTCTCATAATTACTTGATACGGCCCCCGCCATCTAGTAGCTAGTGTCCTACTCTGATTGGCGGGTGCAGCCTCATTTACTCTCAACACGAGGCTACCTTCTTTCAACTCTAGAGGACGCACTTTCTTGTCGTAAAAGTGAGCATAACGATTCCGTGCTCTCATGGAAGTCTCAGCCGCAATACTCCAAGCATTCCTCATTTTACCGAGGACCTCTGAAGGATAGTCCTCACCGTATGCAATATTATGTCTGTTAAGCAGACCTGAGGGGAAATTGCATGACTGACCAGTAAACAAAAGAAGGGGTTGGATGTTAATTGATTGATGGATGGCAGTATTCAAAGCTAATTGAACATAGGGCAGGTGTTCATCCCATGAGTTTGCATCATGTTCAGCAAGTATTGCAAGGATATCCTTAACTGAACGACTAGTACGTTCCGTCATACCATTTGCTTGAGGGTGATAGGCTGTTGTAAACGCTAAGGTTGTCTCTAAAATCCTACACTTCTCTAAAAATATTCCCATTGAATTCCTGGCCCCGGTCAGAGACTAAGACTTTAGGTCTGGATACAGTCACGAACCTACGCAAGAACACATTTGCAACCGTACGAGAATCTTTGAGGTAATGCAACTAGGGTAGTGTATCTGGACATGTGGTCCACAAGTACTAACACGTACCTATTGTCCGAATGACTGTGATGTAGATCAATCAAATCGGCTCCCACACGATCTAAGAGTTCAAGAATTTCAGGAAATTCCTGAAGTGGGGCTTGTACCTTAAGTGTACCTTTTCTCCTCTGACCATTAGAGCAAGACTTTACATATTGGCTTACCTCAGAAAGCAACCCTGGGGAAGAAAAGAGAGACTTCGCTTTTAAGTGAGTTTTAGAGATACCGGGATGCCCTGCAACTTTAGATGCATGTGCAAGCTTTAACGCCGATGACCGCAACGCGTCCGGAGTAACTAGCTGGAATACTGTCCTATCTTTATGACTTTACGTAGTACGGAACGCCCTGTTTCATCTCAAAATCATGTATTGGTAATTTACGGGACTTGGAAGGGTATTTACCCCTTCCAAATATTCAATAATCTCTTTCCACCTAGGCTCGCTCATCTGGTATTCTCTCATTTTTTCTGAAGGAATATTTTCAATGTTCTGGTTTACATTAATCATAGCGATGTTCCTGCTTTACGTATCAGGCACAATATGTGCGGAACCAGGCTTATATACAATATCTGGAATGAGTGGGCTGAAAATTCGTGAGACCAGCGTGACATTCGTGGGCATTTAGTGCGTTTTATAAATATGTGTGTTAAAGCACGATGGTCAGTGTAAATTACAAAATGGCGCTGAAATAGATATGGCTCGAAATATCTAATTGACTACTACTGCCAGTGCCTCCCGATCCGTAGCCGAATACCGAATTTCAGGTCCCTTGACCTTTCTGCTGAAATAGGATGAAATTTCCCCCACGGGATGGGTGAAATTATCCGCATCTCGCTGAATTAAACACCCGCCAATAGCTATACCACTGGCGTCAATATGTACCTCCCACTCTTTATCGAAATCAGGTATGGCCAGTACCGGGGTCGTAATCAGTTGGCTCTTCATTTTACGATAAGCTTCGTCATGTTCCGGTTTCCATACGAACTTAGCATTTTTCTTTGTCAGATCAGTCAAGGGTGCTGAAATGCCAGCGAAACCTTCAATGTGTCGACGAAAATAACCGACCGTACCCCAAAACCTGCGCACGTCCTTTGCTGTCCTTGGGGAAGTGCCATGTCAGAAATGGCGTGGCAAGAGTCTGGGTCAGGTCAATACTGTCTGGGCTCACCTGGAACCCCAGAAATTTGAATTTCTCAGCCACCAGGGTGCACTTTTGCACACTTTATATTTTTTTTTTTGAGATATATACAAGAGTTGTTACATTCTTGTACAGCCACTAGTACGCATAGCGTTTCGGGCAGGTCCCTGGAATACGACCCCCGTCGCGAAGAATCGTTAAGCTTGAAAAGCTTTAAACTTTTTTAAGCTTTTTTTAAGCTTCACTAAGCTTGAACCCCGCCCGATCCAACAAAGTCAAAGTCTCAGTTAAGTCTTGTAGGTGTTACTCAAACGTCTTGGAATATATCACATCATCATCCCGGTACGCTAACGAATGCCTTCCCAAAACTGGACTGAGGATAAAGTTAATCTCCCGTTGAAATGACGAAGGAGCTGTCTTTAAGCCAAAAGGCATACTACAGAATTGATAAGTATGCCTGCCATCAGAGAACGCCGTTTACTCCCTATCCTGTTTAGCCACATGAATCGCCCTATACGCCGACTTCGCGTCAGGAGTGGAAAAATACTTGGCAGCTCCAAATTGATCTATTGCCTCCTGAATTCGGGGTAAAGGATATACATCACCCTTAGTTATTTCGTTCACCTTACGGTAGTCTACACAAAAGCGATAACTATCATCAGGTTTGTGAACTAACACAACAGGAGAGAGCCACGGTGACGTACCAGGCGCAATCACATCTTGCCTCAACATTTTCTGGCACTCATCCCTGATAACATTCTTTGCCTGTTCCAGCAGTCTCCACTGTCGGGTTTCCACTGGAGGATGATCACCTGTAGGAATAGTGTGTTCAATCCTATCCAGGAGACCAATCTGGTCATCATCTGTGGCAAACAAGTCTAGAAAATCTACGTAAGACTCCTCTCAACCATTTCCTGTCTGCCTGAGAGACATGTTGTAAGTCCAGTACCGAAATTAATTTATCTACGTCATGATTAATATTATGATTACTCTCTTTGGTCATGTTCTGTGAATGGGTAACGTCCTCCGTCACTTGTAACGCACTACATTATGCTGTGATGGCAGGTTTTTCTCCCTTAATTTCATGCTGATAAATTTCAGCATCTTCTACCACTGTAGCCTGGGATACCCTGTCCCTGACTCTGAACCTAAAAGACTTAGAGAGGTTGACGACCGGAATGATGGCACCTTTGTCAAGCACTACAATAAGGTGGTGTTGAATCAATAACCTGTCACACCTCCCAGCCACCTGAAGGGTGGTACCTGGTTGGATGTGACGTCCTACGGACACTTTCAGGAATTTAACAGAATGTGAGGGACAACTTTGCTTAGTCAGTGCATGTAACACACATGACCTCCAATCGGTGTCTTGAAGGGAATGAAATAACAATTTGGGATTATTTACGTTATATTTTTGTTTTCCTTTTTACTGAAGCCACAACCGGGGGTTGGTCGACCATTTTCACTGGGTATGAACTCCTTCCCAACCGCAGTCTGCCGGTCCAAGCACCCTTGCTCACAGACAAGGAATAATTAAAACGTGACAGGAAGTCCATTCCCAAGAGGATGGTTCAAGGGTAATCCAGATCTTCAACGACTGTACAAGTGTGAGGGTGATTGTCGTGACGCTGAACCCCGGTTCATTCCGAACACAGCGATTACACAACACATAACACCTTGCCTCAGCAACCGTTACTACCACCTATACTCCTACACACACCTGACCCTTGAGGCGTACCACTAGGTTTGTACTGGAACACAATGAGTGAACATATGGAAGGTATTTAAAGGCCGTCGGGTTTTGTCATTTAATTACAAAGAATAGACTCTGACAAATAATATCATACTAGCATACTCTAATTAGTTAAATAAACTCCCAATTCCCATAGACCACTTGATCTCCGCGATCACCACACACACTCGTAACTTCCGCCTAAGTCCCTAATACGGAATGATTACTGCAACGTTCCACACCCGGTTAGTCTTACATTCAATACTCACATACTGCAGACTTAACTTGGTCACTAAGATCACAACAGGCTCTCGCATAGCTGTCTGCTACACTTCGCTGCTGCCACAGACGGAGACCTCGGAGGACTTCCCAGTTCCACTCCCACAACAAGACTGTCTCCAATCAGCCATGGCCTCAAACATTTCACCACGCCTCTCAAGGAAGGTATAATCCGATTAACCTTATCCCTAGAGCGGTAACCTTGTTCCTAGAAGCCTGAGTCCTCTTTCCAGGAATTATTAATTTGGCTAAGCAGCTGCCGTCTTAATCCCTTTGACCTTTCTTGGATATGTGATCCATAGTCTGTCTACTTACATGTACTTCCAATCATCATTCGTTAAGTGTTGTAGTAATGATCCTCTAGCTAATAATTCCTACTAACTTGTGGATTACAACACCACTCCCCTCCTTAAACACACATATGTCCCCATATGCATCATTGCCATGTTTCCATTGGTGCAAGGACCTGGAGGATGCACCCACCATATATGTACAACTAAAAATTCATCCAATAAGTTCATCATACACACGATGAACTAATTTAAAATTTTCCCCGACATGACTCACAACACTTCTACAACATATACATTATATTCACATCATAGCATAGGTAAAATAGTCTGAAATAATTTTTCCCATCTCCAACAATGCACATATACCTAAACTGCTGACATATAATTACATACAAACATAACCATAAAATTACATGGACCAGAATGCTGGCACTTAAACAGAAATGACACTAGTCATTAATATATACACAACACATATATATCTAAGGTTCTTCATCCTTTGTAACAAGTTAATAATAATTTAACATCTTGCCCTGTACTGTTGACATAAGGGCTTACAATGATCACACAATGTTTCACTGGCCTCCTCCACAATTAGCAGCATCACTTCTCTTGTCTTCGTGTCCCATGGTTGCTAGGTCATAGATCCTCCAAGACTCAGACAAAACCCAGGCTGTCCAGCCTGGTGAATGTTGTCAATGTCCCATCGTTGCTCTGAGCTAACGTGATCCTGGCCTCCAGAGCAACGGAGATTCCTACCCCAGGGTCATGTTCCCTCGGGTTTATGCTGCCGTCTCGTTCCCGGCCACCAACCCCAGCACGCTGTAGATACCTCACAGCTCTCTGGTCATCCTTCCTTGCTGTGCTCACCACAGCTGTAGCACATTACTCTAGGCCCATCTGCCCAGAGTGTGTCCACCTGTATTCACACCTTCCCGACCGCTGTACCTGCAAAATATTCCCTCGGAGCCCCCTGGCTCGATCCCATTATTACATGACACCCCCCTCGGCTCCTTACTCTCTCCTCGTATATAGCCTGAGCGCAGCTGCAAAGCCATTGCAGCTGGCCCTTATCCCTGCTTTGATGTCAGGGGGCGAATTTCGCCTATAACGTCACGTTGGCTTCACTTCCTCCCCCCTTTTTTCTAGAATTACTGCGTGTAGCCTCACAGCTTCCCTTCTACTCTACCTGAAGCTCTGTGACATGATCCCGGGGGACCTTCTCAAGCCTAACACTCAGTAATGGTGCCGATGAGGTAATATACAGTATATACATACACATACATTATCACAATAAATACCTCATTAAAATAATTTCACAACTAATGTCACTAAAGCATCATACTGCCACTGGCTCGCCTCTAGCGAGATTCCTGTAACAACTTAATTAATGAGAAATTAATGTATGTACTTGGCTTGTCCACTGCAACCACCAACACCTGAAATTTTGAAATTCTACCTTGTAATCTTATCCATAAGACTTACCCACTCCGACTTAATTAATGAAAATTTTAATGAAAATAATGAATTTTTATTAGTCTTTTATGAGTGTTGCTAGATATATCGACTTGGCTCGCCTACTGCAGCCACCAACTCCTGCAATTATCCACATTTCATCTTATCCATAAGACTTACCCACTCCGACACACCATCACCTTTGGTCATCCCTACCACTGATGACCTCAATATAACGCCACACATCCCCACAACCACTTCCTGCATCCTAACGCACCGACCTTGCTACGCCAATACTCACTTTACCGACCACTACCTGGCGCCCCTGCGCCACCATATACTCCACAACACCACACTCCATACCAGGCGTCCAAACGCCACAACACTACACCACCCACTACACACGCTACTCTACACAACACACCAGGCGTCCAAACGCCACCAACACAACACACCCGGCGTCCCCAACGCCATCAACACAACACACTCGGCGTCCCCAACGCCATAAACACAACACGCACGGCGTCCCCAACGCCCTCAACACAACACCCGGCGTCCCCAACGCCCTCAACACAACACACCCGGCGTCCCCAACGCCACCAACACAACACCCGGCGTCCCCAACGCCATCAACACAACACCCAGCGTCCCCAACGCCATCAACACAACACACTCGGCGTCCCCAACGCCATCAACACAACACACGGCGTCCCCAACGCCCTCAACACAACACCCGGCGTCCCCAACGCCATCAACACAACACACTCGGCGTCCCCAACGCCATCAACACAACACCCGGCGTCCCCAACGCCCTCAACACAACACCCGGCGTCCCCAACGCCATCAACACAACACACGGCGTCCCCAACGCCATCAACACAACACACACGGCGTCCCCAACGCCACCAACACAACACACACGGCGTCCCCAACACCATCAACACAACACCCGGCGTCCCCAACGCCCTCAACACAACACACACGGCGTCCCCAACGCCATCAACACAACACTCGGCGTCCCCAACGCCATCAACACAACACACACGGCGTCCCCAACGCCATCAACACAACACACGGCGTCCCCAACGCCCTCAACACAACACCCGGCGTCCCCAACGCCATCAACACAACACACACGGCGTCCCCAACGCCATCAACACAACACCCGGCGTCCCCAACGCCATCAACACAACACACACGGCGTCCCCAACGCCCTCAACACAACACTCGGCGTCCCCAACGTCATCAACACAACACCCGGCGTCCCCAACGCCCTCAACACAACACACGGCGTCCCCAACGCCCTCAACACAACACCCGGCGTCCCCAACGCCATCAACACAACACACGGCGTCCCCAACGCCCTCAACACAACACCCGGCGTCCCCAACGCCCTCAACACAACACCCGGCGTCCCCAACGCCATCAACACAACACACGGCGTCCCCAACGCCCTCAACACAACACACGGCGTCCCCAACGCCCTCAACACAACACCCGGCGTCCCCAACGCCATCAACACAACACCCGGCGTCCCCAACGCCATCAACACAACACCCGGCTTCCCCAACGCCATCAACACAACACCCGGCGTCCCCAACGCCATCAACACAACACCCGGCGTCCCCAACGCCATCAACACAACACCCGGCTTCCCCAACGCCATCAACACAACACCCGGCGTCCCCAACGCCATCAACACAACACCCGGCGTCACAACAACCAGTAACGCTACACATGCTACACTTTGGCGCTACAATGCCAACAATGTCATGCACTATACTACATCCATGATATCAACAGTCAAAACATGCACATTTCACTACAGTAATTTGTATGAATTACGCTGGCGTCTAATACGCCACTACACATGCATTGCACTACACACCCCGGCGTACAAACGCCAATACACAACCATGCACTACTCCCGTCGTACAAACGCCAATACACAACCATGCACTACTCCCGTCGTACAAACGCCAATACACAACCATGCACTACTCCCGTCGTACAAACGCCAATACACAACCATGCACTACTCCCGTCGTACAAACGCCAATACGCAACCATGCACTACTCCCGTCGTACAAACGCCAATACACAACCATGCACTACTCCCGTCGTACAAACGCCAATACACAACCATGCACTACTCCCGTCGTACAAACGCCAATACACAACCATGCACTACACCCGGCGTACAAACGCCAATACACAACCATGCACTACACCCGGCGTACAAACGCCAATACACAACCATGCACTACACCCGGCGTACAAACGCCAATACACAACCATGCACTACTCCCGGCGTACAAACGCCAATACACAACCATGCACTACACCCGGCGTACAAACGCCAATACACAACCATGCACTACACTCGGCGTCCAAACGCCAATACACAACCATGCACTACACTCGGCGTCCAAACGCCAATACACAATGCGTCGCCACCTCCGGACGCCACACACCCCCACCAACAGGACACGCTCCCCGTGTCCCCCGGTAACACTCTCCATAATGCTACCTGCACCCACAAAAAAATCTCCATGGACCTCTCCACGGTACTCTAGACGTCGAACCCCAGACGGCAAATTACGCGTCACTCGCTATGCCAAGGCGTCCATAATTCACTGCGTCTATTTTCTGTATCTACGTCTGACAACGCCGGAACTCGCTCAAATCTTTACGTAATATTTAATTATCTTTAAAATATTCGATCTACACTTTACATGATATTTAACTGACTTCAAACTACGTAGTTTTCACGCTTGCTCTGTCCTTTGCAACGGTTTCTCACTATTACCACCATACCGACGATATATAATAAGCTCCAAGGTGTGGCTCGCTTGGCCCACCCATCGCTTGGCCCGCAAATGGCCCACGCTGGCCCACATTCACCCGCGCTAGTTTCCCTCGCCACTCTGTATAATCCGCACTACGAACACTGCACTTGTTTTGGATCCCGATGATTCAGTGATCCAGACTTGCATCTTATCCGTCTTTCGTTGCAGGAATCTGGAAAGAAAGAAATAAACCCCACATGTGCCCCACAATGGCCTAGTCCCTTTAATTAACTAACTCCTCTGACCTGGCCTCACCTGACCCTTCTTTCCTCCGTCTAGTAACCACCGTTCTCAACACAACCCGACGTCTACCATTTCCCGAACATTCCCTCACCAACCAAACAAGGAACACACTTCCTTCATCTCTCAAAGTGTTTCAAAACCTGTTTGCGCTGCCACCAAATATGTCGTGTACCAATTCCATAACATTCCATCACCAACCAAACCAGTGTGAGAGTGAGATTTTGGAATAAAATGTAATTGGTATAAGGTATTGAGCTCGGAAAATTTCTAAGAATTTTCTTTATTCTTTAACCTTTATTCCTGTCGTGATATTCAATTAGGTCGCCTGAGGAAGGACTTGCTTAGCTAACACACCAGTGTAGTAAGCAGCTTATTCCTCACTTTGGGACCATGTATGAACAATTGACTAGGCGCGAGCAAACGCCGAGACCCCAATGAAAATTGAAATCCCCTCCACTAGGCCGACGACCTTCGCCATTCGCCGAAGCGAATCTGACGAGTAGGTCACGGGCTCTCACAACAATAATTTATTGTTGTGTGGTGCCGTATATTTGGTCCAAAACTCAGAATCAGTCTCAATTTTATTAATCGAGTGTGAAGAACATTTGCATAACAATAATAATGTGTGGGGTGTAACGAAAAGACAGTGTTAACCATAACAACTTAGTTTATTCAATAAAGTACTAACTACTACAACAAAACAAAAAGAAATGTCAATGGCGTTACTCGAAATCCTTCCTGTGACACTATCAATGACAGCTAGACACCAGCCCCTCGGACTGCATAATGAACTAACTCGAACATAAGCGTGACCACAGAGGAATCAACAAGAAACAAGAACTAACAGATCTATAATCACAATTACAACAAATGACACAGTGGGTTCTGAAACACGTCTCCAGTAACCTCCTAACTGTTCTACGCCTCAGTGCAGTCTACACCTGCAATAGCGGTTGCAATGCAATCAAATCAGTAGTCTTTCAATGACAACAATAACTAATGGGTTCACTGGCAACTCCAGCAACCCTTCCTCAAATTACTCTCCTACGTTAACACTCCGTCCTACGGACGATCAACAATCAATAACAACTGATTTACGTTAATAACACAATAGCATTTACGTTAATAACAAGGTAACATTTACGTTAAATTAATAACTCTTACAACTGTCACTAGTAACGCGGAAGTTACACAACGCTCTACCCATCGAGCATTCAGTGAGAAAATCCCATTAATCCCTGTACTACCAGACAGCTGATTAATCTCTTTACTAGTTACGTTAATTTACGTTAATCGGTTACTAATCACTCAGCGATGGTAAACTCTGATTTACAATGTCCAAAGTGCTAAGAGAACGGTAATCACTCGTGATTACCCTTAGAGTAATTAATTACTATCCTCAAGATCAATAATTAAACAATTAAAATACGCAACTTTTCACACTGGCTCAGCAATTTACATTAAGGTATGAATTCCGTCTAAGCCTTCCATACTCAGACCAATTCAGGTGGCTAATAACAGTAATTAGCCCCACGTTTACGTTATTCTAAAATGACGCTACTCCTCCCACGAGTCAATCAAGTGCCGGTACTTCCGGGCAGATAAATAACGACGTTACGTTAATGGAACAATGGAGCCTTCGTGTGAGTCGATCAACCAAGGATCGAGGTTAATTACTTTGACTTCCTGAAACACGTCAATTACCCGGCCCACTGACCGTTAATTACGACAGACAATACTCTAATTCTTATCTGGCTGATGGCTAGGCTCCTTGAGACTACCGTAGCTGCTTGCAGGAAAGTAAATTAACCCAAACGTATTCTACGTTACTCAAATTGTCAAAGAACAAATTCTCTTAAAGCAATGGGCGTTCCCGTGGTTACGTTATATTAATTGCCTCGCAATCACCTCACTGAATACTGGACTTCGATGTCCTACCAGATAACCAGGAGAATATATGTGTACCCAAATACTCGTCTACAGCCGAGTTCCCCCTCGACAATGACAAATCACACTAACAAATCACAGTGATTTACGTTACAATCCGGTTGCAATGACAATACTGCAGAACCTAGTAAAATAACATACCGGACATGAACCCTCTAGAACACTGCCCCACAATGACTTTACTGAACTGCAATCACATACAGTGATGCTCAACACTAGCAACAATCACCATCAAATAACAACCCCTTTGCAATAACACACACGGCAAGTACTCTAATTTCCAAGTATTAGAATACTGCACACACTTACTTACTTACTGTTGCAAATGACCCCAGTGCTCTCAATAACCCCTAGAACATAGGTCAATATATTTCAATCACCACACAGTAAATAACACAATAACACTGGGCACCGTGACACTACGATTATATATATATATATATATATATATATATATATATATATATATATATATATATATATATATATATATATAAATAATTACTGCTGACACATGTAGCCTACAGCTATCAAACGTTATTGGGAACACTAAGGAGATCTCGCACTCCTTAAATCACATGGGCGAGTGATTTATCGATCACGCATGTCGATAAACACTCTCGAGAGTTACGTTACTCGACAGAGCGATGGCGGTCTCTCCAGCCAGCCTCGTCACTCACCAAATTCTACCAAAATTACGTTAATACTGCAACCACAATACATATATATATATATATATATATATATATATATATATATATATATATATATATATATATATATATATATATATATATATATATATATATATATATATATATATCACACTTGTCACGGCCCTGGGAACAATACAAGAAATTTAGACCACACTGTGGTACACTCCACAATAATCATTGCCAGGAATAATCAATAATCATTGCCAGGAGTGAGTAACACTACGGCACTGAGAGCTGGTCACTTGCTCTGGGTGTGTAAAAATGACCTGCCAGCTTGGAATATCCTAAAAAACCTTCTAGATACCATGACGCATGATCGGAAAACATCATTCATTGGAAGCCTACCAGCCATCCAGAAGGAGTGGGAAAGGAACAACAATTCTAATATACAAGGGGCGGAGGCTATAGTCAGGGATGAAACTGAGGCTGAAACTCAGGAAGTTGTAAACTCTGACTCAGTAGGCCAGGATGTAGATGACAGTGAACTAGAAAGTGTACCAGACAGCACTGACAGCTCGATAGGTACAGACACCACGACGGTTCTCGATAGAGCAATTCAGAACAGAAGGACAGACTTATGCAAATTTTATGCAAAGGGCATATGCAGACATAGATATGCTGGTAATAAGAAAGGATTAGAATGCAGTTATCAACATCCAAAAAAATGTTTAAATATGCTTAGGAAAGGCGAGTGTCGATTTGGATCAATATGTAGGTTTTTCCATCCTGACATGTGCCAAACCTCACTGGAGGACAGAAAATGCTATGACCTCAGCTGCCCACGCTTTCACGTGAAAGGCACGGAACGCTACATAAAGAGTGGCAAGCAGGATAATGAATTTGGAGGAAACTCTATAAATTTTTTATACCAGACCGGCAGAGAATTCAAAAGGAGCAGCATGGAGAGTGTATGGAACTGGATGCCAGATCCACTTGCATTCCAGAATTACAGATACAATTACCCACCAAAAGGGAACTACAACTACGACAGACAACTGCCCTACAACAATCAGTACTGGTCAGAACAAACTCATTATGTCCACGAATAACGGGCTTGCCGAAAAAGTCTCCCATTCAAACTATCACTAATAGAGTAACCTCATTTATCTTTGCCAACATACAAGGACTGAAAACAAGAACAAACAACAAAGTACAGTTCATAAATGGCCTCCTCACGGAGTCAAATGCAGTATTTGGAGCTTTCACAGAAACCCATGGCACACATAGACGCAATAAAGCACCTAAATTATTGGGATCGTCTCAAAGCCCTCCAAATGTACTCACTAGAAAGAAGACGAGAGAGATATCAAATAATATACACCTGGAAGATACTGGAGGGCCAAGTACCAAATCTACACAGTAAAATAACAACGTACTGGAGTAAACGATATGGAAGAAAATGTAGAATAGAACCAGTGAAGAGCAGAGGTGCCATAGGCACAATCAGAGAACACTGTATAAACATCAGAGGTCCGCGGTTGTTCAACGTCCTCCCAGCAAGCATAAGAAATATTGCCGGAACAACCGTGGACATTTTCAAGAGGAAACTAGATTTATTCCTCCAAGGAGTGCCGGACCAACCGGGCTGTGGTGGGTATGTGGGCCTGCGGGCCGCTCCAAGCAACAGCCTAGTGGACCAAGCTCTCACAAGTCAAGCCTGGCCTCGGGCCGGGCTTGGGGAGTAGAAGAACTCCCAGAACCCCATCAACCAGGTATCAACCAGGTATCAACCATGCCGGGGAATTGTTGGACAGTGAGATCTGGATTCCAGGATATAACCTATACAGGTGTGATAGGAAAATTAGGTCACATGGAGGAGTGGGTCTGTATATTAGGGAAGACCTTGTATGCTCGGAGCTCCTAAACGTTACAAATGAGGTGGTAGAGGTACTGGGATTAAAAATAGAGAAAATAAATTTAGTGATTATTCTAATAAACAAACCGCCAGATGCAACGGCTGAGGAATTCACAGAACAGATAAGCAAAATAGAGAATAGCCTTGATAATTTGGAGAACCCGATACCTGATATTATCTTCCTAGGTGACTTCAACTTGCCTAGTCTCAGGTGGAAAATAGCAAACAATAATATTATACCAGGAAATCTATCAGGACCTAACCAACCACAGATTAGAGAACTACTTAGATTCTGTGACAAATTTTCACTCAATCAGCAGATATCGGAGCCAACGAGAAATGAAAATATTCTAGATCTGGTCTTTACGAACAATGAAGACATTATCAGAGACATTACGATATCAGATACCACATACTCATTGAAGTGCAAACGACCATCAATACTCAGAATAGACCTAAAACGTTGATAAAGCGAGAGGGGCTATTCAGTAAATTCAATTTTAATAATAAAAGGATAGACTGGGAGATAATAAACAGGGAACTTACAAACATTCCATGGGGAACTGTTCTAAGTAATACAAGTCCTACAGAAGGAATAGAAAAACTGACTTCAGAAGCGTATCAAGTCTGTCTGAAACATGTTCCTTTGAGGAAAGCCAGAAAGAGATCTAACGTAGAAAGAGAACGCAGACGACACTATAAACGCAGGAAAAAATAACGGAACTGCTTATGCAGACACGAATTTCCCGTCAAAGAAGGAATAATTTAAATAGGGAGATTGAAGAAATCGAGCGGAAATTGAAACACTCATATGAAACTGAAGAAAGGCAGTTAGAACAGAAAGCAATTCAGGAAATAAAGAAAAATCCAAAATATTTCTTCTCATATGCGAAATCAAAAGCAAAAACCACTGCCAGTATTGGACCTATTCGTACAAGTGAAGGTTCATACACGGAGGATGACAAAGAAATTAGTGAAATCCTAAAAAAGCAGTATGAGGACATGTTTAGCACTCCAATAAACAAAATGAAGGTGGAAGATCCAGACAATTTCTTTATGCGGGATATTCAAACCCCTGTAAATATAACTGATATAAACACGAGCACACTAAATTTTGAAAAAGAAATTGAAAACATGCCCATGCACTCGGCCCCAGGTCCAGACTCATGGAATTCAATATTTATAAAGAAATGCAAAGTGCCGGTAGCACAGGCACTCAGTATAGTGTGGAGGAAGAGCTTGGACACGGGGGAGATACCAGATGCACTTAAAGTAGCAGACATAGCCCCTCTACACAAGGGAGGGAGCAAAGCATTGGCAAAAAATTATAGACCAGTTGCACTAACATCGCACATCATAAAAGTATTTGAGAGAGTGATTAGGAGTCAGGTCACCAATTTCATGGAGACCAATGACCTTCACAACCCAGGCCAACATGGATTTCGAGCGGGGAGATCGTGCCTCTCACAGTTACTTGAGCACTACGACAAAGTCACTGAGGCATTAGAAGAAAAACAGAATGCTGATGTGATATACACGGACTTCGCAAAGGCTTTCGATAAATGTGACCATGGCGTGATAGCACACAAAATGAAGTCAATGGGAATAACCGGTAAAGTAGGATGCTGGATACTCAGTTTTCTGTCAAACAGGACTCAGCGAGTAACGGTCAACCATATAAAATCTAGTCCAAGTGCAGTTAAAAGCTCTGTACCTCAGGGTACAGTCCTTGCACCGCTGCTTTTCCTAATTCTCATATCAGATATAGACAAAAATACAAGTCACAGCTTCGTATCATCCTTTGCAGATGACACAAAAATCAGTATGAAAATTACATCGGCTGAGGACATTGAAAAACTTCAAGCTGATATTAATAAAGTTTTCGACTGGGCATCAGAAAATAACATGATGTTTAACAGTGATAAATTCCAGGTACTCAGGTATGGTAAAAATGAGGACCTTAAACAAAATACAGAGTACAAAACACAATCAAATGTATCCATAGTAGGAAAACAGTATGTAAAGGATTTGGGAATAATGATGTCTGACGACCTAACGTTTAAGAAGCATAACCAAGCAAGTAAGTAAGTAAGTAATTATCAAAAGAAGGCACCAAACCGGGAAGGCTATGTAGCACCATCAAATACGCAAAATAATCAGAGGGCTCTAAATATCACCAAGGATGCCAATACGAGAACAAAAACGCATAAGGCGAACGATATCAAAAGTATCCGAGTCACCAAGAATTCTATCGAGGGACAGGTGACCGCGAGGGGCGGTCGGAAAGCAAGACACACGCTCGTCCTGGAAGTCAGGACATTCAAGAAGGACATGCACGACCTTAAGAGGGACAATGCAACTAGGACAATAAGGAGCAGGGCGGCGCTCCATCAAGTGACCATGGGTTAAGCGAGTATGGCCAATACGCAACCTCGCCAGAGCTGTTTCCCACCGCCGGTTACGGTGGAAGGAGGACGGCCACGAGGAAACACAACATTTAAGAGTACGTAGCTTGTTACCAGTAACAGACAACCAAGAAGCCTGCCAACGGGTAAGGACTGAGGAATGGATAACCGGGTAAAAGTCGGAATACGGAATGCCTTTGCGAGAGATGGGACAAGAGCGGACAGCTTCCTTGGCAGCAGCATCCGCACGCTCATTTAAAGACACACCAATATGGCTGGGAACCCAACAAAACTCAACCGACTTAAATTTACTGTGAACGAGAAACAGCCAATGCTGGATCTCGACAACTACTGGATGAACCGGATTAAAGGACCCGAGAGCCATGAGGGCACTACGAGAGTCAACAACAACCACAAAGGAAGACTGACAACGAGAAAGCAGGAGGCGAAGAGCATAGAGAATAGCATAAAGTTCTGCTGTAAAGATGCTAGTCTCCGGAGGCAAGCGACACATATAAGTGCGATCAGGAAAAACAACAGAGTAGCCAACACCGTCCGCTGACTTAGACCCATCGGTGAAGACAGAAACGGAGCGGGAGTGAGAAGAAAAGTGCTCGAGGAAAAGGCGTTTTAGAACCGTAGGAGGGGTAAAAGCTTTAGTGATACGGGTCAAGGATGTACAAAACCGCGGAAGAGGGACCCTCCACGGGGGCAAAGAAGGAACAACACGAGGAGAAACATCAGAAATACGAACGGAAAGAGAATCCTGTAGGCGAGATAACCGGACAGAAAGAGGGAGGTGGTGAAGAGGAACAGGAACCGCAGGAGGGGTAAAAGTTAAAGCACGACAGAGGCGAGAGGAAGGATGTTGCAAGGACCGCGCAAGATAGCGAAGACAGTAGCGATCACGGCGGTCCTGGAGAGACAGGAAGCCAGTGTCAACATACAAGCTAAGGATGGGAGTCGAACGAAAGGCACCAGAACTGAGGCGCAACCCAGTATGGTGCAAAGCATCAAGACGGCGAAGAGTAGAAGGAGAAGCAGACGAGTAAGCAGGGCAACCATAATCGAGCTTAGATAGGACGAGAGAGGAATGTAAAGCAAGGAGAGTGCGCCTATCTGCCCCCCAAGAAGTATGGGACAAGACCCGAAGGAGGGTAAGGGCCTTAGAGCACTCAACACGGAGGTAAGAGATATGGGGAGACCAAGACAAACGAGTGTCAAGGAATAACCCCAAAAGCTTCGCGGAATCTTTGTATTCAAGGGGATGACCATAAAGTGACAAAGAGGGACGGAGAACAACCCGTTTCCGCGTGAAAGTCATGGCACAAGTCTTAGAAGTAGAGAACTTGAAGCCATGACCTGTGGCCCAAGACGACACGGCATCAATTGCAAGTTGAAGCCGGCGTTGAAGGAGAGGCGAATCATCACCCTGACAACAAAGGGTAAGATCATCGACATAGAGAGCGGAGAAGACACCAGAAGGAAGAGAGGAAAGAAGACCATTGAGGGCAACCAGAAAAAGAGTAGTGCTCAGAACACTACCCTGGGGCACACCTTCGTATTGCTGAAAAGAGGGAGAGAGAGCGGTACCAAGGCGCACCCGAAAGGAACGACGAGAGAGGAAGCTGCGGAGAAAGAGAGGGAGACGACCACGAAGGCCAAAAGAATGAAGTTGAGATAGGATATGATAACGCCAAGTGGTGTCGTAAGCCTTTTCTAGGTCAAAAAGGACGGCAACAACGGAGGTCTTCGCAGCAAAAGCAGTACGAATATAGACCTCCAAGTTCACCAGGACATCTGTCGTGCTGCGGCACTTGCGGAAACCAAATTGAGAAGGGGAGAGGAGGTGATGGTGTTCCAGGAACCACATCAGACGAACGTTAACCATACGTTCAAAGAGTTTGCAGACACAACTGGTGAGAGCAATAGGGCGAAAGTCCGTAGGGGAAGTACCCAGAGACCCCGGTTTGCGAACAGGGAGGACAACGGCATCGAGCCAGTCCTCAGGGACTGACGACGACTCCCAGATCCGATTATACAGACTCAGTAAATACTGAGACGTGCTCGGAGGGAGATGGCGAAGCATCTCATAATGAATACCATCGGAGCCCGCCGCCGTAGAACCGCAGAGGGCCAGGGCAGAACGAAGTTCAGAGAGAGAGAAGGGATCATTATAGGGAAGCTGAAGATGAGTGCAGAAATCTAAAGGACGAGACTCAAGGACAGGTTTACGAAGAAGGAAAGATTGGGGAAGATGAAGACCAGAGCTAACAGAAGAAAAGTGGGAACCCAGTTCGGAAGCGACCTGCAACGGGTCCGCCACAAGAGTATCATGGAGGTGAAGGACCGGTGAAACATCGGGAACGAACTTACCCGCTATCTTGCGGATACGCTTCCAGATCTGGGCCAGAGGGGTTTCGGACGTAATTGTTGAGACATAAGATGCCCAACATTCACGTTTAGCCGTACGGATGGCCCTACGGGCCACCGCACTCGCTTTCCGAAAGAAAAGAAAAGAATCGGTCGTCTGCCTACGGCGGTGCCTCTTCCTGGCTGCACGCTTACAGCGGACAGCCCGAGCACAGTCCGCATTCCACCAGGAAACGCACTTCCGTGGACCCCGAGAGGAAGAGCGAGGAATAGAGCAGAGGGCAGCGTTGAAGACAGTGTCATGAAAAAGGAGGAGAGCGCGAGAGAGGGGCAGAAGGGAGAGGTCAGAGAGAGTAGAACTGAGGGAAAATAGGGTCCAGTCCGCCTTAGCAAACTGCCACCTAGGGAAAGAGAGGGAAGGGCGAAAAGAGAAAAAGGAAACAAGGATGGGGAAATGATCACTTCCATGGAGGTCATCAAGAACCTGCCACGTGAAATCTAAGTAAAGAGAAGAAGAGCAGAGAGAAAGATCAAGACAAGAAAGGGTGCGAGTCCGAGAGTCCAAATGAGTGGGCTCACCAGAATTCAGAAGAGACAGGGAAGAAGAGAGGAGAAACGGCTCAAGGAGGCGACCCCGGGTATTCGTCAGAACGTCACCCCAAAGAGAATGACGACAATTGAAGTCACCCAGCAGGAGCACAGGCTCCGGCAAGGAGTCTAGGAGGTGTTTCAAATCAGGAAGAGAGAGCGGGACACTCGGGGGGAGATAAATGGAACAAACTGTGTACCATTTCCCCACAAAGATACGAGCAGCAGAACAATGGAGAGGCGAAGGAAAAAGTAAAGGAACAAAGGGAACATCAGCCCGAATCAAGAGAGCAGAAGAATTAGAAGCCCCAGCAATGGCTGGGGGGGGGGGGAGAGAAAGGAATAGCCACGAAAACGACCAGGACGAGCACCAAGCATTGGCTCCTGGAGACAGACACAAATGGGCGAAAACCGCGAAATCAGAAGTTGGAGTTCGAGGAAATTGGCGTAATAACCTCGAACGTTCCATTGAAGAATGGACAACGACGAGAAGAGAAAGGACAAAAACAGAGAACAAGGAAGAAACAAAGGCGAAAGAGCAACAGAGCACGTTAAAGAATATCAGGGTCGGGATCAGGGTCAGCAAAGTCAGGGTTAGGGGGCATGGGTAAACTGAGCAAAGACGGAGGGAAGGAAACGGGAGAACAGATCAGAGGTGGGCAGGCAGGGTCCGGAGGAGAAGGAGGAGGAGGAGGAAGAGGAGGAGACAACGGAGAGGAGCAGTCAAGGACAGCAGCAGGAAGAGGGGGAGTAGAAAGAGGGGAGCGCACCCCAGCAAGAGCAGCAACCGAAAGGGAAGCAGGGGCCAAAGAAACCTCCATAGCAGGAACAGGGGGCGCAAGCACTGAAACGGGAGGGGAAGGAGCAACAGAGCCAGAAGGAGGAGCTGAGGAAGAAAGCGAAGCCTTCTTACCCGCCGGGGAAGAGGAAGGAGAGGAGCCAGGCTTACGCTTCTGACTTAAAGAGACCGGTGTCCCAGCAACTACGTACCGGGCAACGGATTCCAGTGTCTCAACAGGAGAAGCCGAACGAGAGCACACACGACGGCCGTTAGGAGAGCGATGGACATTCGCCCGCACCGACAGGCGGTGGGGAGAGCCGATAGATGGAGGAAGAGGATGGGAAGGAGGATCGGAGGGGGACGAGGAAGAAGACACAGAAGACACGACAGACCGGGTAGAAGGAAGGGGAACCCCAGACAGAGGACCAGGAGGAGGATCCTTCGGGAGAGAACCCAAAGGGACAGAGGAGGGGGCAGTGGGCGCATCAGGGTCCAAGGCCCAGAAACGGTTGTGAGTCTGAGGAAGGCGGGAAGGACGAGGAGAGGAAGAGCGCAACACGTGAGCATAAGAGATATGAGCATAAGGCGGGAGCCGGCGAACCTGGCGCCTCGCCTCAGGAAAAGATAAACGCTCCCGGTGCTTCAAGTTGAGGACGGCTGCCTCAAGCTTGTAATGGACACACGCACGGGAGAAGGTAGGATGGGCCTCACCGCAGTTGAGGCAACGAGCCTGGGGAGAAGCGCACTCCGACTTAGAGTGACCTTCGCCACCACACAAAGGACAGAGAGAGACAGTCCCGGAGCAGCGGAGGGCACCATGCCCAAACCTCCAGCACTTGTTGCAGAGCCGAGGAGAAGGAATGTACTCCTGGACAGAGCACCTGGCACCAGCAAGAATGACAGAGGGTGGAAGGGTCCTACCATCAAAGGTAATCTTCACAACCCAGAGGGGTTGACGGCGACTACCACGAGGGGGACGAGTAAACGTGTCCACCTGGAGAATAGAATGGCCCTGGGCAGCGAGGATATGTCGAATATCGTCGTGGCAGTCGCGCAGGTCCCGAACACCGGTCGCAACATGGGGCGGGAGCAAAATAGTGCCAACACTGGCATTCAACTGAGCGTTCTTCGAGACCCGAACGGGGGTCTCGCCAAGGCAGGATAAGGCAGCCAAGCGGGAAGCAGCATCCTGAGAAGGAGCAGCAACGACACGTGTACCGAGACGAGTGGGGTTGAAAGTAATGGAGGCATCCAAGGAATCAATGAGATGTCGATGGAGGGAGAAATCGTCAGGAGGCGCAGAATCAAGAGGGAGGAGATCAAAATATTTGGCCCACGAAGCGGGACCAAACAAGGCTTGATAGGTAGCAGAACTGGAAGGAATCGAGCGAGGGCGGCCGTGACGAGGACGGCGGTGAGAACCCCCAGAGAGAGAGGGGTTAAAAGGCGCAGTAGTTACAACTAGAGAAGGAGCCGCGCCAGGGGACGAGGTAGTCACCACTGGGGGCTTGGGGCTCAACCCAACCACAGAGGAGGGAGGGGAGCCAGGGGAAGGAGTCAGAGAAGCCAAAGGAGGAGCAAGGTCGGGGCCCAATGCAGCGGAGGCTACAGAGCCCGGTCTTCCAATACGGACCGACTCGGGGGCTTGGTCGCCCACCCCACGAGCCTGAGAAGGTAAACCAGAAGAAGCCGAAACAGGGGTTATCATCTTGATGAAAAGAAGAATTCATTCACGAATGTGCCCCCACACCCACCATGGAGCCACAATTAGAGGCAGGACACCCAACAAGAAGCTATCGCCGATCTTGTCGAGGCCTCCTAGGGGTGCGTCGTGAGTATACGCCCCACAAACGCCACCTTAAGAAACCGACAGTCCGTCGAGATCGGGTTCAGTGACGAAGTGGGGATTGACAATAAAAGGTTCCCCTCTCTCTCGACGTCGGGTACTGCAGTTCTACGGGTGCAAGAGTATGCCTCCTCAAGCACCCGGGCACCCGGTGCTACCATAGGTATTATTATGTGCGCAACTCGATCATCCACAATCTTGGGATAGTTGATGTTAAAACCTGTTGCCAAGTCGTTGGCTAGTACTATCTCTATTCCAGTTATAGGCAGGGTATCAACTACCGTCAACGCACATGTGCCACTGAAGTAGGGCGAGTCTAAGTGTACTTGCACTAAGGGGGCAACGTACCGTGTCGAGGGAAACCCAACCAGAACAACCTTTCATTTCCCATCTATGCACACTCCCTCGGGTAACGAGTTTCTCATAATCAGGGACTGGGCTGCTCCACTATCTCTGAGCACTACAACCGATCTACCATTATGATCACTCGCGACATACCCACCTGAAACAATCGAGAGCCCCCTAAGTGTGAGGGGCAAACAATCCTAGTCCTTCTCTACTCGTCATTAGAGACTGGGTTCTCACTGGTGGTGTCGTACAACCCATCAGCATTACTTCTCTGTGCGGGTCGTTACCTGTCCCTCCTCGGCACCTGGCAGCAACATGCCCTCTCTGCCTGCAAGTCCAACACACTACGTTCTTCCTTGGACTACGGCGTTTTGGACTGTTAGGACTAGTCCTTCGGGGACTACCTTGGGGCGTCTTCAAAGCACTTTGTGGGACGGATCTCTCTACTTCTGGACGAGACTTACCAAACAGTCGTGGGTAACTCTTCTGGACATACCTGGTAGAGGGCCGATGCGTTAAGATGTACTCCTCAGCCATAGTGGCTGCCGCACTCTGGGTCTCTACCTGCTGTTCTTCTAGGTATGTCTTGAGATCTCCAGACAGACCTTCCTTGAAGTCCTCCAATAGTATGAGCTGCTCGAGTTGCTCCTTCGTCTTCACCTTTCGAGACTCGCACCATTCCTGGAATAGCCGTTCCTTGAGACTTGCAAACTCCGTGAAGGTGTGCTCTGAGTTCTTCTTCAGGTTCCGGAACTTCTGCCTGTAAGCTGCCGGTACCAACTGGTAGGCCATCAGCACCACCTTCACAGCGTCGTAATCACTGGAGTCATCCACCGACAATGTGGATTATGTAATTTGGGCCTTCCCTGTCAGGACAGACTGGATCATGATGACCCAATTCTCCTTTGGCCAATCTAATAATTTTTTTTATTAATACATGAGGTACATCTGCATTAGTGCAGCTACCCTAGACAATATGAGGTGGAGTACAGTGTGTCAAAAAAGCTCTCTAGGTGATGGGATCCCATCTCTCTAGATAGGGATACCTAGACTCCGGAAGCATTTTGAGGATATCATCAACACAAGAGTGAATAAGGTAGCAGTAGTAATAAAACCATCTCGCCATCTCGCAGGATGGTTAGTCATACAGGGCCATATGTTTAGTAGCCTGCACTGGCAAGATAGAGATCGTGCCGCAGTTCCTGCTCACAGAGTTTGCAACTGGAGTGCTCAAGATTGGGAGATCCGTCACCTGCCACAGGTAACGGTAACCCAACCTGATCCTTTGCAACCACTATGTTGCACAGTCAGTTGGACGTTTTGTGCTGCCCATAGATGTAGGTTTCAGATCTGAACAAATCATAGCTTTTTATACTAGTACTTTCAGGTCGTTGGGAGTCAGTAATTTGTTTCCTATCAGACCTGTGTGTGTTTGGACCAATACAGTTTTGACAGCAGAGATGGGGATACCTAGATCTAATTCAACTTCATCTTTGTTGCACGCTAATTTGGCTGCAATGTCTGTCTCATTATGATGGGTTATATTTATGTGTGAAGGTATCCATACAAAGGAGATTCGAGATCCTTTACTCTGTGCAGCAATTAGGTCATTAATAATTGATAGTATGAGGTTCTTGCTGTCGACCTTCCAGGAGAAGTTTTCTATTGCTTGAAGAACAGACTTTGAATCACAAAATATTATTCCTCCTCCAATGTTTTTTATTGTACTGGTAGCTAGTTGTAATGTTGCTAGTTCTGCTTGTGTGGAGGTCAGCCAGTTGTTTAACCTGACACTGACCGTCTTTGTGCAAATATTATTTCTATAAAACCTACATGCTGCTCCAGTCCATCCAGTAGAAGATTGCACTGAGCCGTCGGTGTAGACATGGTGCTCGTGAGATCTTAAATTCTCGAAGGAGTAGGCAATTGTTTCAAGTGAGACAGCTTTGAGAAGAGCAAGATTCTCATTATCTTTCTTGGTGACAGGTGTGTATGATACTTAAATGGTGGGGTACAGATAAAGAGAAATATCAGAGACAGGTAGATTGCACTTAAAAGGAATGCTTTTTTTTTTTTTTTTTTTGAGATATATACAAGAGTTGTTACATTCTTGTACAGCCACTAGTACGCGTAGCGTTTCGGGCAGGTCCCTGGAATACGATCCCCTGCCGCGAAGAATCGTTTTTTCATCCAAGTACACATTTTACTGTTGAGTTAAACAGAGGCTACAGTTAGGATTTGCGCCCAGTAAATCCTCCCCGGCCAGGATACGAACCCATGACATAGCGCTCGCGGAACGCCAGGCGAATGTCTTACCACTACACCACGGAGATTTTAATGTTAAGTTTAATGAAATTGTAGGCATTGTTGCTCAGCCATTTATCATAAAAGGAGTGAGTTGGTATGTCGGCACCAGTCAATAATGTGTTAACAGCACTAAAAAAATTGTCTCTGAGCAATGCAGGAGATGTAGGGGTCTCTCATGGCTTTAAGGCAAAAGGTAGTGTTCAGGCAAGGTAAAAGGTTCCATGATTCTCTCTAGTATGGTTGGAAGCTTCAGTTCTTCCCTCATGTTGATGATTCTTGTGCATCTTGGGGCACCAAGAATTATCCTCATGGCTTCATTCTGTACTACTTCAAGTTTGTCCAACACAGAGGAGGGGAAATTAATTAAGTGCAAAGCATTATAATCAACGAGAGATCTAACATCATATAGAATAGTCTAGCATATTTAATATTGATATCAATATTCTTACCAGTAAGTGTTTTCAATGATTTTAGTCTTTCTTTTAACCTACGGTGTAGATCGTTTACAATGTCACTGTTAATATCAACTCCAAGGTATTTGTGCTGCCTACACATTTCAATGTTCTGGTTGTTGACCTTGAAAGTTATAGGGACATGAGTTTTCTCTTGGGGATGGAGAACCATGGATTTAGTTATAGAGATAACAAGACCACATTCAATGCTTTTAGCAGAGAATGAATCAAGTAGAGCTTGCAATCTAGTTTGGGAATTTGCAACAATGCATATATCATCGGCATAACAGATGACGGCTTCGTCAGGTAGTGTGGGAATATCAATTGTTAATTTGTGCATCAGAACATTGAACAGTGTAGGACTTAGCACTCCACCCTGGGGTGTACCCAACTCAAAGGGTGCACAAAATTTACTTTTGACCCCCTTGAAAAGGACTGAGGCGGTTCTGTTACTCAGGTAACCCCTGAGCCATGTCAACAGTCTTCCCTCAACTCCAAAAGAGGCTAGTTGTTCTAGGATTATTTCTCTGTTAGCTGTATCAAAAGCAGTTTGGAGATCAATAAATGCCGCCTGAGAGTTTGGTCCCTCTCTGATAAAATATTCAGCAAAGCAAGTTTGTGTGCTTCTTCCAGGAAGGAAACCATACAGGTTAGGGGCAAGGTGGGGCTTGATTTGAAACATTAGTCTGTCGAGAATAATTATCTCAAGAACTTTACACATGCACGACGTCAGAGAAATGGGTCTGAAGTTTTATGAATTAGGCTTGGGTATGGGTACTATGAGTCCCTGTGTCCAGCGGTCAGGTAAGACACCCTGGCTTAGACTTTGATTAAACAATTCTAGCAATGGGCTATTTGGCAGCTCAGCAAGTACTCTCATGGTGTTGTATGTGATACCATCCTCTCCAGGAAAGGTAGCCTCACCTTTCTTGAGTGCATTTTTAATTTCAAAGAGGGTTATGCCATAGTTATCATCAGGCCCTATTTTACTACATGCAATTTCAATATTGAAGTTACGATTTATTTTGGTACTATCCAGATGGTGTTGTACATCTAGGGGCAGACTGCTTATACTAGCAGTGCTTGCATATTGTTGAAGCAGCATGTCGGCATAGTCTACAGGTGAATGATGGTCAAGTTGACGACTGCTAGGACGAGAAATCTGTTTAATTTTATTCCACGTTTGGGATGAGGATGTTGCATGATTGATGCCTTGCAAAAACTGTTCCCAGTGCTGCTTATATACCTGTTCCTTTAGCTCTCTAAACTCTCGGCTGGCTTTAAGAAATATGTTGAGGGTGTCAGCTGTTTTAGTGTTTTATACTGCTCAGCAAGGAATAGAACTCTGTCATGCAGGGGCTTAAGGCGTGAGTCAGTGAACCACCTCTGTCCCTTCCTCACTGGTTTGGGTCTTGTGGATTTTACAATATCGTTATAGCAAGCGGTTACTTCAGTGACCAGGTCCTCATATAATGCGTTGGCGGTAGTAAAACAGTAAGTGTTATACCATTCAGAAATGCGGAATTTGAAGTGCATGTGTAAATTTTCAGGAATATTAATTATTTTTGTATCAAAGCTTAGGGGTTTGACATTATTGATAGTGTATGAACTGAATATGGCAAAATGATCACTAACTAATTCATGAACAATTGATCCTCCAACAGCATTATCAATGAGACCGTGACCAATGACATAATCAAGTCTGCCACCCCTGAGGTGTGTGACATTAAAGGAGTCAAGTTGAATACGGACATGTTATTGTCTCTTAAGTATTTTACAAAGACCCTGCCATTCCTGTTTGTTTTGGTGTCACCCAGGCTAGTGTGTCTAGCATTAAAATCACCCATGACAATGGTTTGAGAGCTGCTGGTGATTTTTGGAAGAGAAGCTTCCACCATTTGATCGCACCTTACATATATATTAACTAAGTTAATAAAACCGGTCGCTGTAGCAATCTGAAACTGCTGATAATATGAGTTGTCACTTTTGTGGTTTTTAACATGTTTACACACTAGGTTACTTTTAACATACGTCAAGATACCGACATCATGTGAACCAACATTTGAGAATGCTACATAACCTGAGAGTTTGGGTAGCGTCTTATTTGTTGTGTTTGCAGTGTATGGTTCCTGCAGGCACAGTACATCAATGTTGCTGGCACCAGCGTACATCATTAGTGCTTGTAGTGTATGGTTCCTGCAGGCACAGTACATCAATGTTGCTGGCACCAGCGTACATCATTAGTGCTTGTAGTGTATGGTTCCTGCAGGCACAGCACATCAATGTTGTTGGCACCAGCGTACATCATTAGTGCTTGTAGTGTATGGTTCCTGCAGGCACAGTACATCAATGTTGTTGGCACCAGCGTACATCATTAGTGCTTGTAGTGTATGGTTCCTGCAGGCACAGTACATCAATGTTGTTGGCACCAGCGTACATCATTAGTGCTTGTAGTGTATGGTTCCTGCAGGCACAGTACATCAATGTTGTTGGCACCAGCGTACATCATTAGATCAAACAGCCTCCTTCGCACGCTTCTCACATTCCACGTGAGAAAATTAAGAGTGAGTTGGTCGTGGGTAATGGTGCTCATAAACCCGACGAAGAGAAGTGTTCACAAGTTGCAGGCTATTGCGTACAAGTGACGATTGTTGACGGTCATCAATGGCAAAGAGTTCTTTCATCTGTTTCAAGGTCAGCTGGTTGCTTGTACCTTTCCTAGCTTGTACAATCATTTCATGTTCATCAAAATTCATAGGGACACAAGCGGTATTGTTTGGAATGAGTTCTTGAGCGCATTTGCTAATTACAGTTAAGACACACGGGTTTTCATATGTTTCACTTGCCACAGCGGTACTTACAGCACTGGAGGGGGGTCAATACTTGCTTGAGACGTGTCAACACTTACATTACTGGAAGGCATTTCACTAGAGACTTGGACGTTCACTTCACTCCTCGCGGCTACCTTCCCGAAGGCAGTGAAGAACTTGGAGACTTCTTTTTCATTGAATTTGGAAACCATCTTAATGTTCCTCATTGGATCGAAACTACTTGTTTCCTTTGTTTTCCTCTGACCACCTAATCGTAACACTTCTAACTCGTGAAGTTTATCTCTCTCTTTTTCTTGTCTTTCTCGCTCTTCTTTCTTCTCTTTCCCGCTCTTCTCTTTCTTTTCTTTCTTGTCTTTCTCGATATAATTCCAAACGTTTCATTTCCATTTCCTTCTCTTTCAGAGCCATTTCCTTTTCTTTCATTTCTCGTTCTATTTCAATTTTTTCCACTATATCTCGCGATTGACCTCCAATGCACGCATTTTCACAGTGAGCTGATATTCAATTCACTAGTATCACTCTCACCATCACTGCCTTTGTCTTCCTTTTCAGTGGAAGCCATTACATTTTCTTTTGTACCTGATTGATTGTTGCCGCCGAAGGCGGCTAGTTTATTGTGCACCCCATACTCATCCTGTGAGCGGTAGCGCAAAAGCATTACAGAGAGCACAAAAGGTCTTTATCAGACCTCATCTTAGATTATTACATAAACAATTTCTTCAATCCTTCACACCTTATAGATACAATGTCAGCTAGTTACAGAGAAAGTGCTATTACAAGAGCTACATATTTACAGTAAGTCATCATACATTAATGGTAGGTCTTGTCGTTAATACATAATAGTTTGGCCAATGAGGATATTACAGAGTCATAGGGGAGCTTCTGTTTATTATTAGTCCTCACAATACACTACTTGTTTCTGAATCTCATATGTCGTTCATCTACTGGAAGCAAAATGTGGGTACAGTGCAAGGATTTCAGGTAATTTATCCATGGTAATAAGATAGGTTGCCATATCATACAGAGTGAGCTTAGATTTATCTCTAAAAGGCTCAATTTTTACAACAATCCAAGATATAGTGTTCGAGTGTGTGTCCCTGCCTATGTCCACACACTTTTCACTTTACTTCATCTAGATCCCTATACAAGCCGAACTGCCAGAGATACTTGTAGCCAAGTCTTATACGAGCTGTGACAACATCTGTTAGTCTACTGACTTTGTTACTTGCCCCATACACATGTTTTACTTCACAAATTTCATTGTAATGAACAATGGACCTACTAGTTCCTGTTTGCACTGTTCTACTTTCTTCAAATCCATCTAGGAGTTCTCGTCTAATGACACTTTTAAGGGACCTATTTGATAACTCAAGATTCCATTCAATACTGTCTTTATTTACTGCAGCCTTAGCAAGGGCGTCAACTTTGTCATGTTCTTGCATGCCAATGTGAGAAGGAATCCACAACATTTTTATATTTACCCTCTTGCTAAGTATTCTTACATATCTACGTCTAGCTTCCAAGACAAGCACGTTATTACTTGATTGCAAACTGTTTATTGCTCGTAGTGAGGATAGGGAGTCAGAAATAATTAAGCTGTCTACTTCAGTGTTGTCAATAATTTCGAGTGCTACCAGTATCGCTACCAACTCGGCTTGCATTGTGGACGCCCAGTTACTAATTCGGATATTTATTTGAATTGTGCTGCCATCGGGCTGATGAGCAATAACAGCACTTCCTGCCCTCCCTGTAGCTGTATTGAGTGATCCGTCAGTGTATATGGTCTGTACAATGTTGTTTTCAGCTTGTATATTGTGAATGTGTTCTATGGTGCTTAATTTAGCAGCAAGCTGAGCATGAGGGTTGCTTGTGATTAGTTTCTTGGTGGGGTATGCAGGGGTCAGGATGTCAAAAGGTACTATCTGCCAGGGTGGAAGGAAGTGCTGTACTCTTTCATCTGTATATACATAGTGCAGTCCCATCATTTTAATATGAGTGACAGTTCTTTGAATCCATTTAGACTCGCTAGTTCCATTTCGTATGTGTTCTAACAGTGCAACTGACACAATGTTGTTTTTGTTATCACGCAGCAGCTTTAGTCCCATCATAAGATTAATTTCAAATATTCTATCTCGAATGCTAAGTATATTTAATTCTTTCCGCATGTTGAGAACTTTGGTAGTTATAGGACAGCCAAGTATAATTCTGAGTGCTTCATTTTGCATTTTTTCCAGTCTATCAATACTTTTGCCATTCTGCAGGACCAAAGCTGGTGCATGATAGTCTATCAGAGACCTTATATACGCTAAATACATCATTCTTGCTATTCTAATATTAACACCATATTTCGGGCTGTACCCCACTACAGTTCTGAGAGCCTTGAGTCTGTCTCTACATTGTTGATGTAACTTATTGACTGCAGTTGAGGTACAAGGGACAGAGACTCCAAGGTATTTGAAAGAAGAGACATAGTCTATTGGTATGTTGTCTATCTTAAGTTTTCGTGGTCCACTTTTGCGGTTGCCAATTTGTCTGTTAAATACCTTAGTTTTAGCAGCGTTGATTACAAGACCAAGGCTCTCACAAGCTGTATGTATACAATTTAAGACTGTTTGCATTTCGCGGTGGGTTTTAGTATGCACAAGGATGTCATCTGCATAGCTGATAGTGATGTTTGCCGGACTAGTTGGGATTGATTTTAGTAAAGCATTAATTAGAACATTAAACAAGGTAGGACTAAGTACTCCTCCTTGTGGGGTGCCTAGTTGCATTACTTTAGTTTCACTCTTGTAGCCTTGGAACAGTGCAGAGGACTTCCGGTTGGTAAGATAGCCTGGTATCCATTGTAATAAATGTCCCCCTATATCCATTCTCGCTAATTCATACATAATCACTTCCCTATTAGCAATATCAAAGGCATTTATTAAATCAAGAAATGTTGTGTACTTGTGCCTTTTATCTCCATGAACAGTAAGAAAGGTTGTGATACAGTTGTGTACACTTTTACCATGTGTGAAACCATTGATATCAGGTGACATGTGCTCTTTAACTCTATACAATAATCTATTAAGCACCATTCTCTCAAAGGTTTTGCACATGCAACTGGTCAGTGAGATGGGACGGAAAGCATCAGGTTGGCCAGGCTTTGGTACAGGTACCGTAAGACTGGTGGTCCATGATACAGGCAACTGCCCAGTGACATAACTGGCATTAAACAATTCTAATAATGGGTTACCGGGTACACGATGTAGGAGTCTTAGGATATCATAGGTGATGCCGTCCTCACCAGGAGCAGTGCTACAGCCCCTGGAGAGGGCTGCATCTTTGTACCTGGTGCCTCGCTTTCCTGCTTCTCCTCTGCCTTTAAGTGCTAATGAACCTTCGACAAGACCTCAACACGGGAATCACTCTCACGTACTTTGATTCCTAAATAGGCACATATTAGCACAAGTTCCGGCTTTCCCAGATACTTCAATCTAGCAAGACAGTCCTTGTTCAGAAATTCCTGAACATCGTCTAGATTGTTAATGGTTTCTCTCTCTGCCATATTGTCACTATACACTGCACGAGCACGCAACACTGCACTTAACACTTAACTCTTCACACGGAGCGCCGCACAGGACACTTAACGTCCTAACAAATGACGAACAGGGGAATTATTCACAGGGGGTTGCACTACTTCACCACCCCTATCAAACGCACTGGACAATCTGTCACATCCCGCTGGGGATGCCAATTATGTTACGGCCACTATGGGTGGCAACCGGGTTCTTTGATGGTAGAACCAAAATGATTGTATCCGACCCCAAGTCGGTAGTACGCTTTCAAAAAGGTGGCTATGTAGTGCATAAATAAAAAGGAGGGGATAAACAAGCCCTGTTCCTTTCGTCAATGTATTAAATATCTTTCCACCACCGTTAAGTATATATATGTACACCATCACCATAAATAATATATAAAGAATAGATAGGCTATTACTACACCTATACAATCCTTTCGCTCAAGATATCAAACGTGCTCACGTGCAGAGTTCATCAATCCCCAGTATTTCTTCACTGTCCAGTAGCGTATCCAACCTTACTGGGAAGAACACCGGCGAGTTCACCTGTACGTGGGCCAGCCCACTGACAGTGTCATGAAGTGCCTGTACCCCAAAGACCACTCTCCAGCTACTCGCTGGCAGAGTACCTCAGCCACTCGCTGAGCGAGGTCACAAACCAATACAGGGATAGCGACCCCCCTGGCAGCAGTCTCTACCTACCAGCTAGCAGCACTACTCAACAGGCACCTCCCTGTCGTCAGTCTCTCCCCTAAGCCAGTCCCAAAGGTACGCCGATCCTTTTCAACACTAAATCACTAGCAGCTACCACACTGCTTCATTGCTTGGTCGTTTCCAGGACCATGTGGGGAGATTCTGGACTGGCCAAGATGAACTGCCGTCTCCAGTACCGCTTCCCCCAGACATCACCTCTGTGGACACAAAAACGTCATCACTGACCTAGCCGATACTGGTGAACTAGGAAATACCACTAACTCACTGGGGAGTTGACATTGGGCTCAGTAGCACACACTAGGTGGCGCTGGTCTTGATGCGTCACCTCACCAGAGGTCACTCACAACGACTCCTCTGGCTAACCAAGGTAGGAATCTTTAGCCCTTTGATAACCACCACCAGATGGCATTGTCCACATTATGTACTATTCCCGGGGAGTTCGGGTGCAGACTCTTAGATGACGCTGGAACTGCCACTGTACCACCTGACAAGGGCGATGAGTCCGTAACAATTGATACCTATTGTTTTCTGTTCTGTCTTGTGTTGATACTTTTAATACCCTATTAATTTCCCCTTTGTTATATCCATAGATCTACTTGTAAACCTCTATCATGTCACCCCTAACTCTTCGCCTTTCCAGTGAATGCAACTTAAGCTTTGTTAATCTTTCTTCATATGAAAGATTTCTATTTTGGGAAATTAACTTAGTCATCCTACGCATAAGAACATAAGAACAAAGGTGACTGCAGAAGGCCTATTGGCCTATCTATAACCACCCAATCCCACTCATATACATGTCCAACCCGCGCTTGAAACAATCGAGGGATCCCACCTCCACCACGTTACGCGGTAATTGGTTCCACAAATCAACAACCCTGTTACCGAACCAGTATTTACCCAAGTCTTTCCTAAATCTAAACTTATCCAATTTATACCCATTGTTTCGTGTTCTACCTTGTGTTGATACTTTTAATATCCTATTAATATCTCCTCTGTTATGTCCATTCATCCACTTGTAAACCTCTATCATGTCACCCCTAACTCTTCGCCTTTCCAGTGAATGCAATTTAAGCTTTGTTAATCTTTCTTCATATGAAAGGTTTCTAATTTGGGGAATTATTTGGGGAATTTTGAGTCGCAACATGGTTTTATAAATGGCCGTTCATGATTAATAAATTTGTTATCTTTTTATTCTAGCATTGTTGAGGCAGTTGATAGTGGTAAGGATTGCGATGTTGTGTACCTTGACTTTAGCAAAGCTTTTGATACAGTGCCACATGAAAGACTGATTAAAAAGTTAGAGTCTCATGGTATTGGGGGTGCTATATTAAGCTGGATTAGGGCATGGCTATACCAAAGGAAACAGAGAGTTAGTATAAATGGAGTCAAGTCAGAGTGGGAAAATGTTGTAAGTGGGGTGCCTCAGGGCTCTGTCCTGGACCCCTCTGTTGTTTATAATATATATAAATGATTTAGATTCAGGTTTGAGTAGCAACATTTGCAAATTTGCCGATGATACGAAAATCGGTAGGGAAATTAATTCGGAGGAGGACTCACTATCACTTCAAGTTGATCTAAACAGGGTTTTGAAATGGTCAAAGGATTGGCAGATGCAGTTTAAATGCTGATAAATGTAAAGTTCTGAGGCTAGGTAATGATGATAGAGTTACAAGATACGAGCTAGATGGTGTTGAGATTGCGAAGTCGGATTGCGAAAGGGATCTGGGAGTTATGATTAGTAAGAATTTAAAACAAAAGGATCAATGCATGAATGTTCGTAATAAGGCGAATAGGACACTGGGATTTATTAATCGAAGCGTTAGTAACAAGACACCTGGTGTGGTTCTTAAGCTATATCTTGCTCTGGTTAGGCCCCATTTAGATTATGCAGTTCAGTTTTGGTCGCCGTATTATAGAATGGATATAAATTCACTTGAACGTGTCCAACGTAGGATGACTAAGTTAATTCCCCAAATTAGAAATCTTTCATAAGAAGAAAGATTAACAAAGCTTAAGTTGCATTCACTGGAAAGGCGAAGAGTTAGGGGTGACATGATAGAGGTTTACAAGTGGGTGAATGGACATAACAGGGGGATATTAATAGGGTAGTAAAAATATCAACACAAGACAGAACACGAAACAATGGGTATAAATTGGATAAGTTTAGATTTAGGAAAGACTTGGGTAAATACTGGTTCAGTAACAGGGTTGTTGATTTGTGGAACCAATTGCCGCGTAACGTGGTGGAGGTGGGGTCCCTCGATTGTTTCAAGCGCGGGTTGGACAAGTATATGAGTGGGATTGGGTGGTTATACATAGCAGCTGCCTCGTATGGGCCAATAGCAGCTGCCTCGTATGGACCAATGGGAGGTGCCTCGTATGGACCAATGGGAGCTGCCTCGTATGGACCAATGGGAGGTGCCTCGTATGGGCCAACAGGCCTTCTGTAGTTAAGAACATAACATAAGAACAAAGGTAACTGCAGAAGGCCTATTGGCCCATACGAGGCAGCTCCTATTCTATAACCACCCAATCCCACTCATATACTTGTCCAACCCGCGCTTGAAACAATCGAGGGACCCCACCTCCACAATGTTACGCGGCAATTGGTTCCACAAATCAACAACCCTGTTACTGAACCAGTATTTACCCAAGTCTTTCCTAAATCTAAACTTATCCAATTTATATCCATTGTTTCGTGTTCTGTCCTGTGTTGATACTTTTAATACCCTATTAATATCCCCCCGGTTATGTCCATTCATCCACTTGTAAACCTCTATCATGTCACCCCTAACTCTTCGCCTTTCCAGTGAATGCAACTTAAGCTTTGTTAATCTTTCTTCATATGAAAGATTTCTAATTTGGGGAATTAACTTAGTCATCCTACGCTGGACACGTTCAAGTGAATTTATATCCATTCTATAATATGGCGACCAAAACTGAACTGCATAATCTAAATGGGGCCTAACTAGAGCAAGATATAGCTTGAGAACCACACCAGGTGTCTTGTTACTAACGCTGCGATTAATAAATCCAAGTGTCCGATTTGCCTTATTACGAACATTTATGCATTGATCCTTTTGTTTTAAATTCTTACTAATCATAACTCCCAGATCCCTTTCGCAATCCGACTTCGCAATCACAACACCATCTAGCTCGTATCTTGTAACTCTATCATCATTACCTAACCTCTGAACTTTACATTTATCAGCATTAAACTGCATCTGCCAATCCTTTGACCATTTCAAAACCCTATCTAGATCAACTTGAAGTGATAGTGAGTCCTCCTCCGAATTAATTTCCCTACCGATTTTCGTATCATCGGCAAATTTGCAAATGTTGCTACTCAAACCTGAATCTAAATCATTTATATATATTATAAACAACAGAGGTCCCAGGACAGAGCCTTGAGGCACTCCACTTACAACATTTTCCCACTCTGACTTGATTCCATTTATACTAACTCTGTTTCCTTTGGTATAGCCATGCCCTAATCCAGCTTAATATAGCACCCCCAATACCATGAGACTCTATTTTTTTAATCAGTCTTTCATGTGGCACTGTATCAAAAGCTTTGCTAAAGTCAAGGTATACAACATCGCAATCCTTACCACTATCAACTGCCTCAACAATGCTAGAATAAAAAGATAACAAATTTGTTAAACATGAACGGCCATTTATAAAACCATGTTGCGACTCAATTATTAATTTATGTTTTTCAAGATGAAGACGAATTTTATTTGCTATTATAGATTCGAGTAACTTTCCCACAATAGACGTTAGGCTAATTGGTCGATAGTTAGACGCAAGTGATCTATCTCCTTTCTTAAAAACTGGTATCACATTAGCAACTTTCCAAAACTCTGGCACTCTGCCTGACTCTATTGATTTATTAAATATGGTTGACAGTGGGTCACAAAGCTCCTCTTTGCATTCTTTAAGCACCCTAGCAAACACTTCATCCGGCCCTGGGGATTTGTTTGGTTTGAGTTTTACTATTTGTTTAAGAACATCCTCCCTGGTAACTACTAAACTCGTCAACCTGTCCTCGTCCCCACCCACATAGACTTGTTCGGCTGAAGGCATATTGTTAAGTTCTTCTTTAGTAAATACAGATACAAAATATTTATTAAAAATACTACTCATCTCTTCATCACTATCTGTTATTTGACCTGTCTCAGTTTTTAATGGACCTATCCTTTCCCTAGTCTTAGTACGATATAACTGAAAAAACCCTTTAGGATTTGTCTTTGCTTGCCCTGCTATGCGAACTTCATAGTTTCTTTTTGCTTTCCTTATCTCTTTTTTAACATTTCTAACCAGTTGTACGAATTCCTGTTCTAAAGTGACCTCCCCATTTTTAATCCTTTTGTACCAAGCTCTCTTTTTACCTATAAGGTTCTTCAAATTCTTTGTTATCCACTTTGGGTCATTAGTATACGATCTATTCAATTTGTATGGTATACTACGTTCCTGTGCTTTGTTTAGAATATTCTTAAATAAGTTATATATTGAATCCACATCGAAATCCCCATTTAAGTCACCTATCGCTGGGTTCATGTCTCGCTCCAAGACCGGCCCACACCCCATACCCAAGCCTTTCCAATCAATTTGACCCAAAAAATTTCTTAGGCTATTAAAATCAGCTTTTCGAAAATCTGGCACTTTAACAGAATTTTCTCCTACTGGTCTATTCTAGATTCTATTCTAGACCATTCTATGCTAAATCTGATTTCTTTGTGATCACTGCTCCCTAGCTCACTCCCTATTTCGATGTCATTAATTTGCGTTTCCCTGTTAGTTAACACTAAATCTAAAATATTATTTTCCCGTGTTGGTTCCTTAATGTGTTGCGTAAGAAAGCAATCGTCAATTAATTCTAGAAAATCTTCTGCTTCACTATTCCCTGTTTTGTTCAACCAGTTTATTCCGCTAAAATTAAAGTCACCCATGACATAAATACTGTTAGATCTAGATGCTCTAGATATTTCATCCCATAGATGCTTTGCTTCCATTCTGTCTAAATTTGGTGGCCTATATATTACTCCTATTATAATATTATTAGCTTTTTCGTTTAATTCAATCCAAATAGTTTCTGAGTGTGGCTCTGTTTTGATTCCCTCTTTGAGACTACATTTCAAATTGTCCCTAACATATATGGCTACTCCACCTCCTCGTCTAATATATCTATCTGTGTGAAATAGTTTAAATCCATATATTTGATATTCAGCTAATAGTTCTCTATTTTCTACATTCATCCACGTTTCGGTAAGTGCAATAATATCTATTTTTTCTGTGCAGACAAGAGCATTTAATTCGTTAATTTTATTTCTTAGACTTCTACTGTTAGTGTAATATACCCTAAGTGAATTGTTATTTTGCGGACCTTCTCTTTCCCTGATCGTTTTGCCAATTCCTTTCTCCCACAAACACATACTTTTATTACCTCCTTCCTCCAAATCAATTCCCATACCTCTATCTACTAACAGTTTAAACCCAAACAAACACCTCTAACCACTTCTTCTAGCGAGTTCGCAACAGCAACAACCCCAGCTCTCGATAGATGCACCCCATCACGAGCATACATTTCATTTCTTCCATAGAAGTGTTCCCAGTTGTCTATGAAAGATATTGCATTTGATTTGCAATATCTTTCCAGCCGGCAATTGACACCAAGTGCCCTCGATATCCATTCATTTCCTACTCCCTTTCTTGGAAGAATGCCACATATGATCGGGATTCCTCCCTTGCTCCTAACTAACTCTATGGCTGTTTTATACCTCTGAATCAGTTCCTCACTCCTGACTCGACCAACATCATTTCCTCCCACGCTAATGCAAATAATGGGATTGTTCCCATTACCAGCCATAATATCATTCATGTTGTTTATAATATCACCAATGCCAGCTCCGGGATAGCAAACCCTTAACCTGTTCCCCCTATCTCTAGCACAAAACGTTCTATCCAAATACCTTATCTGGGAATCTCCCACAACTAATGTTTGCTTAGGTACTTCCTTTACTTTCTGAGGGGCCTGCGCTTCCTTTCTCTTCGTTGCTTTCCCTTTTGCGCGATCCACAGTCTCTCCACAGCACTCGTCCTCCAAAACGTCAAATGAATTTGAAGTTGCTATGGCGTTTGAAGGCGGCTTTATCAAAGTCTTCTTAAGGCCCCTGTCTTTCGCAACTCTCCAAGACGAGGTCCCTTTACTGCTGGTCTCCTCCTTCGTTACTTCTCGTTGTTTTTTAAGCTGACGCACCTCCTCCCGCAGAGAGTCCAACTCTGTCCTCAGGGCTCCCACTAGAGTCACCAGGTCCTTCACTACAACTTCCATATTTGAATAGTTGCCTTTGTTCTTATGTTCTTACTTACAACATTTTCCCCACTCTGACTTAACCCCATTTATACTAACTCTCTGTTTCCTTTGGAATAGCCATGCCCTAATCCAACCTAATATAGCACCTCTAATACCATGAGCCTCTATTTTTTTAATCAGTCTTTCATGTGGCACTGTATCAAAAGCTTTGCTAAAGTCAAGGTACACAACATCACAATCCTTACCACTATCAACTGCCTCAACTATGCTGGAATAAAAAGATAGCAAATTTGTTAAACATAAACGGCCATTTGTAAAACCATGTTGCGACTCATTTATTAATTTGTTTTTCAAGATGAAGACGAATTTGATTTGCAATTATCGATTCAAGTAACTTTCCCACAATAGACGTTAGGCTAATTTGTCGATAGTGTGACGCAAGTGATCTATCTCCTTTCTTAAAAATTGGTCACATTAGCAACTTTCCATAACTCTGGCACTCTGCCTAACCCTATTGATTTATTAAATATGGTAGACAGTGGCTCGGAAAGCTCCTCTTTGCATTCTTTAAGCACCCTGGCAAACACTTCATCCGGACCTGGGGATTTGTTTGGTTTGAGTTTAACTATTTGTTTAATTACATCCTCCCTGGTAACTGCTAAACTAGTCAACCTCTCCTCACCCACATAGACTTGTTTCGGCTAAAGGCATATTGTTAAGTTCCTCTTTAGTAAATACAGATATAAAATAATTATTAAAAATACTACTCATCTCTTCATCATTATCTGTTATTTGACCTGTCTCAGTTTTTAATGGACATATCCTTTCCCTAATCTTTGTCCGGTATAACTGGAAAAACCCTTTAGGATTTGTCTTTGCTTGCTCTGCTATGCGAACTTCATAGTTTCTCTTTGCTTTCCTTATCTCTTTTTTAGTATTTCTAACCAGTTGTACGAATTCCTGTTCTAAACTGCCTTCCCCATTCTTAATCCTTTTTGTACCACGCTCTCTTTTTACCTATAAGGTTCTTCAGATCCTTTGTTATCCACTTTGGGTCATTAGTATACGATCTATTCAATTTGTATGGTATACTACGTTCCTGGGCTTTGCTTAGAATATTTTTAAATAGGTTATATTTTGAGTCCATATCGAAAACCCCTTTTATGTCACCTATCGCTGGGTTCACGTCTAGCTCCAAGACCGGCCTACACCCCATACCCAAGACTTTCCAATCTATTTGACTCAATAAATTTCTTAGGTTATTGAAATTAGTTTTTCGAAAATCAGGTACTTTAACATAATTTTCTCCTACAGATCCATTCCATTTTATGCTAAATCTGATTTCTTTGTGATCACTGTTCCCTAGCTCACTCCCTATTTCGATGTCATTAATTTGTGTTTCCTTGTTAGTTAACACTAAATCTAAAATATTATTTTCCCGCATTGGTTCCTTTATGTGTTGCGTAAGAAAGCAATCGTCAATTAATTCTAGAAAATCTTCTGCTTCATTATTCCCTGTTTTGTTCAACCAGTTTATTCCACTAAAATTGAAGTCACCCATGACATAAATACTGTTAGATCTAGATGCTCTAGATATTTCATCCCATAGGTGCTTTGCTTCCATTCTGTCTAAATTTGGTGGCCTATATATAACTCCTAATATACTATTATTTGCTTTTTCGTTTAATTCTATCCAAATAGTTTCTGTGTGTGGCTCAGATTTGATTCCCTCTTTGAGACTACATTTCAAATTGTCCCTAACGTATATGGCTTCTCCACCTCCTCGTCTAATATATCTATATGTGTGAAATAGTTTAAATCCATTTATTTGATATTCAGCTAATAGTTCTCTATTTTCTACATTCATCCACGTTTCGTTAAGCGCGATAATATCTATTTTTTCTGTGCTGACAAGAGCATTTAATTCGTTTATTTTATTTCTTAAACTTCTACTGTTAATATAATATACCCTAAGTGAATTGTTATTTTGAGGCCCTTCAATTTCCCTGATCATTTTGGCAATTCCTTTCTCCCTCAAACACATCCTTTTATTACCTCCTTCCTCCAAATCAATTCCCATACCACTATCTACTAACAGTTTAAACCCAAACAAACACCTCTAACCACTTCTTCCAACGAGTTCGAAACAACAACAACCCCAGCCCTCGATAGATGCACCCCATCCCAAGCATACATTTCATTTCTTCAATAGAAGTGACCCCAGTTGTCTATGAAAGATATTGCATTAGATTTACAATATCTTTCCAGCCGGCAATTGACACCAAGTGCCCTCAACATCCATTCATTCCCACTCCCTTTCTTGGAAGCATTCCACATATGATCGGGATTCCTCCCTTGCTCCTAACTAATTCTATTGCTGTCTTGAATCTCTGTATTAGTTCCTCACTCCTAACTCGCCCAACATCATTACCCCCTGCACTAATACAAATAATGGGTTTGTTCCCATTTCCCATCATAATATCTTTCATGTTTCCAACAATATCACCAATACCAGCTCCCGGATAGCAAACCCTTAACTTGTTTCCCTTATCTTTGGCACAAATCGTTCTGTCTAAATACCTCATCTGGGAATCTCCCACAACCAAAATTCGCTTCGTTCCTCCCTTTTCCTTTAGGGCACTTTAAGGGACCTGCGCTTCAATGTTCCTCGTTGCTTTGCCTTTGCCTCCTCGTTGAACTACAGGTTCACCACAGCACTCGTCTTCTAACACACCAAATATGTTAGAAGTCCTTAGGCTATTAGGTGTCGGTTTTGCCAAGGTCTTCTTAAGACCCCTGTCCTTTACAACTTGCCAAGACGAGGTCTTTTTAATACTGGTCTCCTCCTTTGTTTCTTCCTGATGTTGTTTCAGCTGTCGTACCTCCTCCCGTAGCGAATCCAGCTCCGTCCTCAGATCTCCAACTAGATTCACCCTGTCCTCAGATCTCCAACTAGATTCACCCTGTCCTCAGATCTCCAACTAGATTCACCCTGTCCTCAGATCTCCAACTAGATTCACCGTAAGAACGCTGGACACGTTGAAGTGAATTTATATCCATTCTATAGTACGGCGACCAAAACAGAACTGCATAATCTAAATGGGGCCTAACCAGAGCAAGATATAGCTTAAGAACAACACCAGGTGTCTTGTTACTAACGCGTCGATTAATAAAACCCAGTGTCCTATTTGCTTTATTACGAACTTTCATGCATTGATCCTTTGATTTTAAATTCTTACTAATCATAACTCCTAGATCCCTTTCGCAATCTCAACACCATCTAGCTCGTATCTAGTAACTCTATCATCATTACCTAGCCTCAGAACTTTACATTTATCACTAAACTGCACCTGCCAATCTTTTGACCATTTCAAAACCCTATTTAGATCAACTATCATTTAGTGATAGTGAGTCTTCTTCCATGTTAATTTCCCAACCGATTTTTGTATCATTGGCAAATTTGCAAAAGCTGCTACTCAAACCTGAATCTAAATCATTTATATATATTATAAACGACAGAGGTCCCAATACAAAGCCTTGAGGCACTCTACTTACAACATTTTCCCAGTCTGACTTAACCCCATTCATACTAACTCTCTGTTTCCTTTGGTATAGCCATGCCCTAATCCAGCTTAATATAGCACCCCCAGCACCATAAGCCTCTGTCTTTTAAATCAGTCTTTCATGTGGCACTGTATCAAAAGCTTTGCTAAAGTCAAGGTACACAACATCACAATCCTTACCACTATCAACTGCCTCAACTATGCTAGAATAAAAAGATAACAAATTTGTTAAACATGAACGGCCATTTGTAAAACCATGTTGCGACTGAATTATTAATTTATGTTTTTCAAGATGAGGACGAATTTTATTTATTTATTTATTTATTTATAGAATTTAAAACAAAAGGATCAATGCATGAATGTTCGTAATAAGGCAAATCAGACACTTGGATTTATTAATCGCAGCGTTAGTAACAAGACACCTGGTGTGGTTCTCAAGCTATATCTTGCTCTAGTTAGGCCCCATTTAGATTATGCAGTTCAGTTTTGGTCGCCATATTATAGAATGGATATAAATTCACTTGAACGTGTCCAGCGTAGGATGACTAAGTTAATTCCCCAAATTAGAAATCTTTCATATGAAGAAAGATTAACAAAGCTTAAGTTGCATTGACTGGAAAGGCGAAGAGTTAGGGGTGACATGATAGAGGTTTACAAGTGGATGAATGGACATAACCGGGGGGATATTAATAGGGTATTAAAAGTATCAACACAGGACAGAACACGAAACAATGGATATAAATTGGATAAGTTTAGATTTAGGAAAGACTTGGGTAAATACTGGTTCAGTAACAGGGTTGTTGATTTGTGGAACCAATTGCCGCGTAACATTGTGGAGGTGGGGTCCCTCGATTGTTTCAAGCACGGGTTGGACAAGTATATGAGTGGGATTGGGTGGTTATAGAATAGGAGCTGCCTCGTATGGGCCAATAGGCCTTCTGCAGTTACCTTTGTTCTTATGTTCTTAAGATGAAGACGAATTTTATTTGCTATTATAGATTCGAGTAACTTTCCCACAATAGACGTTAGGCTAATTGGTCGATAGTTAGACGCAAGTGATCTATCTCCTTTCTTAAAAACTGGTATCACATTAGCAACTTTCCAAAACTCTGGCACTCTGCCTGACTCTATTGATTTATTAAATATGGTTGACAGTGGGTCACAAAGCTCCTCTTTGCATTCTTTAAGCACCCTAGCAAACACTTCATCCGGCCCTGGGGATTTGTTTGGTTTGAGTTTTACTATTTGTTTAAGAACATCCTCCCTGGTAACTGCTAAACTCGTCAACCTGTCCTCGTCCCCACCCACATAGACTTGTTCGGCTGAAGGCATATTGTTAAGTTCCTCTTTAGTAAATACAGATACAAAATATTTATTAAAAATACTACTCATCTCTTCATCACTATCTGTTATTTGACCTGTCTCAGTTTTTAATGGACCTATCCTTTCCCTAGTCTTAGTACGATATAACTGAAAAAACCCTTTAGGATTTGTCTTTGCTTGCCCTGCTATGCGAACTTCATAGTTTCTTTTTGCTTTCCTTATCTCTTTTTTAACATTTCTAACCAGTTGTACGAATTCCTGTTCTAAAGTGACCTCCCCATTTTTAATCCTTTTGTACCAAGCTCTCTTTTTACCTATAAGGTTCTTCAAATTCTTTGTTATCCACTTTGGGTCATTAGTATACGATCTATTCAATTTGTATGGTATACTACGTTCCTGTGCTTTGTTTAGAATATTCTCAAATAAGTTATATATTGAATCCACATCGAAATCCCCATTTAAGTCACCTATCGCTGGGTTCATGTCTCGCTCCAAGACCGGCCCACACCCCATACCCAAGCCTTTCCAATCAATTTGACCCAAAAAATTTCTTAGGCTATTAAAATCAGCTTTTCGAAAATCTGGCACTTTAACAGAATTTTCTCCTACTGGTCTATTCCATTCTATGCTAAATCTGATTTCTTTGTGATCACTGCTCCCTAGCTCACTCCCTATTTCGATGTCATTAATTTGCGTTTCCCTGTTAGTTAACACTAAATCTAAAATATTATTTTCCCGTGTTGGTTCCTTAATGTGTTGCGTAAGAAAGCAATCGTCAATTAATTCTAGAAAATCTTCTGCTTCACTATTCCCTGTTTTGTTCAACCAGTTTATTCCGCTAAAATTAAAGTCACCCATGACATAAATACTGTTAGATCTAGATGCTCTAGATATTTCATCCCATAGATGCTTTGCTTCCATTCTGTCTAAATTTGGTGGCCTATATATTACTCCTATTATAATATTATTAGCTTTTTCGTTTAATTCAATCCAAATAGTTTCTGTGTGTGGCTCTGTTTTGATTCCCTCTTTGAGACTACATTTCAAATTGTCCCTAACATATATGGCTACTCCACCTCCTCGTCTAATATATCTATCTGTGTGAAATAGTTTAAATCCATATATTTGATATTCAGCTAATAGTTCTCTATTTTCTACATTCATCCACGTTTCGGTAAGTGCAATAATATCTATTTTTTCTGTGCAGACAAGAGCATTTAATTCGTTAATTTTATTTCTTAGACTTCTACTGTTAGTGTAATATACCCTAAGTGAATTGTTATTTTGCGGACCTTCTCTTTCCCTGATCGTTTTGTCAATTCCTTTCTCCCACAAACACATAATTTTATTACCTCCTTCCTCCAAATCAATTCCCATACCTCTATCTACTAACAGTTTAAACCCAAACAAACACCTCTAACCACTTCTTCTAACGAGTTCGCAACAGCAACAACCCCAGCTCTCGATAGATGCACCCCATCACGAGCATACATTTCATTTCTTCCATAGAAGTGTTCCCAGTTGTCTATGAAAGATATTGCATTTGATTTGCAATATCTTTCCAGCCGGCAATTGACACCAAGTGCCCTCGATATCCATTCATTTCCCACTCCCTTTCTTGGAAGAATGCCACATATGATCGGGATTCCTCCCTTGCTCCTAACTAACTCTATGGCTGTTTTATACCTCATATTATGTGAATAGATTCAATGAAGCAAAAGGCAACATGAAAAACACTTGGAAAACTATCTCTAGTATCCTAGGAACTAAACAACACTCACATAACCAAATAAAACTCTACAAGGATGGGGATATACCGTCAACTGATTTAGAAATGGCAAATGAATTTAATAGTTTCTTTTCATCGGTTGGTGCTAATCTTGCCAGTAAAATCCCACAGACTCAGACACATATTAACACATATCTCTCAGGCAGCTATCCAAACTCTCTTCTCCTTTCACCAATCAGCCCGGCAGATGTTGTGTCCATCATACACTCTCTAAAAACCAAGGCAGGGAACACCAGTGAAATTCCGTCCATTGTGTACAAGAGAGCCTCCCATGCCCTTGCCCCACCCATAGCACTACTGTTCAACAAATCTATAGAGTGTCACACCTTCCCTGATATCCTCAAAAAAGCAAGAGTAACGCCTGTCCATAAAGGAGGCAATCCGGCGGACATAAACAATTATAGACCAATATCAAATCTACCCATTCTATCAAAAATATTTGAAAAAATTATTTACAAACAGCTCTATTCCTACCTCGTAAAATTCGACATACTCAGCCCCTGCCAGTTTGGCTTCCGGTCCCAAAAGAGTACCAATGATGCAATCATTAGTCTCCTTGACATTATCTACTCAGCCCTTGACAAAAATGAGTTTCCGATTGGACTCTTCATTGACCTAAGAAAAGCCTTTGATACTGTTAATCACAACTACCTCTTACTTAAACTCCAGCATTATGGAATCCGAGGCCTTGCCCTTGACTACATCCGATCCTATCTTAGTGACAGACACCAATATGTAACCATCAATGATACAACTTCTTCCACTCTACCAATTACCGTTGGAGTGCCACAGGGCAGCATCTTAGGACCTCTTCTATTTCTTATATATATAAACGATCTGCCTAATGTCTCTAATATTCTCAAACCTATATTGTTTGCTGACGATACTACCCTTATCTACTCAAACCTCAACCCACATACACTAAATAATGTTGTGAATAATGAATTAAAAAAAGTCCACTTATGGATGTCAACGAACAAACTAACATTAAACATCGAAAAGACTTACTACATCTTATTTGGAAGCAAATCATCAAATGCAATTCAGCTACAGATAGACAACATTAACATCAGTAATAAAAATGATGGCAAGTTTCTTGGCCTATTCCTAGACAAGAGACTCAACTTCAGCACCCACATTCAACACATAACTAAGAAAGTCTCTAAGACAGTTGGTATACTCTCCAAAATCAAATATTATGTTCCTAACTCTGCTCTCCTCTCACTATATTATGCACTAATCTACCCCTATCTTAATTATGGTATCTGTGCATGGGGGTCTACCACTGCAAACCACCTTAAGCCCATCATCACACAGCAAAAATCTGCTATCAGAATAATAACTAACTCTGCTTTCAGACAACACTCAGCTCCCTTGTTTAAATCTCTAAACTTGCTAAATATTAACTCCCTCCACACATTCTCTTGTGTCAACTACATTTACAAAACCCTGTTCTTAAATGCAAACCATGCTCTGAAACTCTCCCTGGACAGATGTAATAGGACCCATTATCACCACACCAGAAATAAATATCTCTTTGATATCCCCAGGGTCAAACTTAATCTGTGTAAACACTCTATGCAAATTAAGGGACCTAGTCTATGGAACTCACTCCCTAGTGATTTGAAAAACTGTAAAACTTTTGCCTTATTTAAAAGCAAAACCAAAAAGTACCTAACTTCATCTATTTAGTTTCCTACACTGAGCTTTAAATTTGCTCTGTACCTAGTGTTACCCAATCTCCTAATTTTTATGTAATATCAAACAACCTTATCATTGTGTTCATTGCTGTCTTCTTTTATGTGCTAGCCATATGCTGTATTGTGACTACCAATTTTTTGTCAACTACCATTCAAGCTGTCATTGCAATCAATCTTATATTGTTTCTGCTGTATTGTGCCTACCAATTTGTTGTCAACTACCATTTTAAGCTGTCATTGCAATCAATCATAGCTACCTATGTGCTTTAATATACTGTACCTATAATTTTCTCTCATCTTTTTTTTCATTCCATGTAATCTGTTATCATTTTTTGTCTATAAATTTTGCAAGTATTTACCTCCTTAAAATTTTCTTAGATTAAGGACCAGCCCGAAACGCTGCGCGTGCTAGTGGCTTTACAAGACTGTAATTACCATATTTGTATCCTCACATTCCTTATGTACATTCTTGTATATGCATAAATAAATAAATAATTAAATAAATAAATAAATAAATAACACCATCTAGCTCGTATCTTGTAACCCTATCATCATTACCTAACCTCAGAACTTTACATTTATCTGCATTAAACTGCATCTGCCAATCCTTCGACCATTTCAAAACCCTATCTAGATCAACTTGAAGTGATAGTGAGTCCTCCTCCAAATTAATTTCCCTACCGATTTTCGTATCATCGGCAAATTTGCAAATGTTGCTACTCAAACCTGAATCTAAATCATTTATATATATTATAAACAACAGAGGTCCAAGGACAGAGCCCTGAGGTACTCCACTTACCACATTTTCCCACTCTGACTTGACTCCATTTATACTAACTCTGTTTCCTTTGGAATAGCCATGCCCTAATCCAGCTTAATATAGCACCCCCAATACCATGAGCCTCTATCTTTTTAATCAGTCTTTCATGTGGCACTGTATCAAAAGCTTTGCTAAAGTCAAGGTACACAACATCACAATCCTTACCGCTATCAACTGCCTCAACTATGCTAGAATAAAAAGATAACAAATTTGTTAAACATGAACGGCCATTTATAAAACCATGTTGCGACTCAATTATTAATTTATGTTTTTCAAGATGAAGACGAATTTTATTTGCTATTATAGATTCGAGTAACTTTCCCACAATAGACGTTAGGCTAATTGGTCGATAGTTAGACGCAAGTGATCTATCTCCTTTCTTAAAAACTGGTATCACATTCGCAACTTTCCAAAACTCTGGCACTCTGCCTGACTATTGATTATTAAATATGGATGACAGTGGGTCACAAAGCTCCTCTTTGCATTCTTTAAGCACCCTGGCAAACACTTCATCCGGATTTGTTTGGTTTGAGTTTTACTATTTGTTTAAGAACATCCTCCCTGGTAACTGCTAAACTCGTCAACCTGTCCTCGTCCCCACCCACATAGACTTGTTCGGCTGAAGGCATATTGTTAGTATATATTGCATATTAGTATATATTGCATATTAAACTGTTAGTAGATAGTGGTATGGTCATTGATTTGGAGGAAGGAGATAATAAAAGTATGTGATTGGGGGAGAAAGGAATTGGCAAAATGATCAGGGAAAGAGAAGGGCCTCAAAATAATAATTCACTTAGGGTATATTACACTAACAGTAGAAGTCTAAGAAATAAAATTAACGAATTAAATGCTGTTGTCTGCACAGAAAAAATAGATATTATCGCGCTTACCGAAACGTGGATGAATGTAGAAAATAAAGAACTATTAGCTGAATAACAAATAAATGGATTTAAACTATTTCACACAGATAGTTTAGACGAGGAGGGGGAGTAGCCATATACGTTAGGGACAATTTGAAATGTAATCTCAAAGAGGGAATCAAATATGAGCTACACACAAATACTATTTGGATAGAATTAAACGAAAAAGCAAATAATATTATAATAGGAGTTATATATAGGGCACCAAATTTAGACAGAATGGAAGCAAAGCATCTATGGGATGAAATATCTAGGGCATCTAGATCTAACAGTATGTCATGGGTGACTTTAATTTTAGTGGAATAAACTGGTTGAACAAAACAGGGAATAATGAAGCAGAAGATAGCGGACAGCAGAGATACAACAGTGGACGACAGCGGACAGCAGAGATACAACAGTGGATGACAGCTTAACATTTGTGTTACATAGCCTTCCCGGTTTGGTGCCTTTTTTTGATAATTACTTACTTAACATTTGTGTGCAGACAGCTCCAACAGGAGTGAATAGACATCTCAATAGGCGTGAGCAGACAACTCCAACATTTGTGGACAAAGAGCTTCAATGGATATGGATAGACAGCTGCAACTGGTGCGGGTAGACAGCTGCAACAGGTGTGGGCAGAGAGTGGCGTTAGGTGTTGACAACGTGGCAACAGGTGTGCGGCAAACAACTCCAAATGATGTGTGCAGACAGCTAAATAGGTGTAAGAAGACAGCTGTAACAGGTGTCGGCAGACAATCGGTAGAGGAACTGGTGTGGACAGACAGTACAGGAACAGGCGTGGGCATCAACAAACAGGCACAGTTTGTTTATCGAAGTGGATGAAAGCAGATAACAGCAACAACAGGTGTGGGATGTCACCAGATAACGGCCCTCGGTAGATGTGGAGACAGTATAAACAGGTGTAGGCCACTAGAGGCCAGATAGACGCTGCCTTAATCTTCGTCACGGCCCTTGTGGATTTGTCCATTTAATGCATAACGCTATTGTGATTTCTGTGTGTAATTAGTTTTGTTATTCTGACGTGTCCTTGAGCAGCTGTTTTATTTATTGATATTAAGCCACCCAAGAGGTGGCACGGGCATGAATAGCCCGTAAGTGGTACAATTTTTTTTTGTTTTTTCTCAGTATTCTGAGGTTGCATTTAACCATCAAGCTGTTATCGCGGGGGAGGATACTGCTTCACAGTCTTTATGAGGGTGTCCAGCTGCTGGACACCTTTGTTGACCAGGAGAGTGGCTGTGTTGATGGCTTCAGGGTGGCCCTGCATGATTCAGGAACTCTTAAAGCTCTTCTAAGGTCATTGGTTGCTTCACATTCCAGAAGATAGTGAAGTAATGGCTTTTCTGTGACAGTTTGGCAGAAGATGCACTCTCTCTGTCGGGGTTTACCAATCTCCCAGTTGCATCTGTAACCTAGACGTAGTCTATATAGCCTAACTGCTATTTCCCTGTGGATTCCTTTTGGGTCTTGAGCAGCGGGAGGCGGCGCGCTTGATAGGCCGGTGCGAGGGTTGGAGGTGAGGCGGATCAATCCGTCCTCTTCAAAATAACGTCACTTTTGGCTCGTATGCGCGATATGGCAAAATTTGGACGTAATTTGAAATGAAATCGACTCACAAAAGTGACGTTCTCTTCCGTTTTCTGTTTGAATTGTCCGGCGTACGCGCAGAGGTTATGAGAGGGCACTTTAAATTAACGTTTTTCATAACTGATTGATTGATTGATAAAGATTAAGCCACCCAAGAGGTGGCACGGGCATGAATAGCCCGTAATTTTCATAACGTTTTGAAACTTTATAAGAATTTCCTGCCCACCTAACCTATCAGAGGACCCTTAACTTACTGTTGTTGAAAAAAATTCCAAATTTATTTTCATTTATTTTTATTTTCAAATTACGTCCAAATTCGACCATACGGGCAAACGGCCAAAAGCGACGTTCTTTTTTAAGAGGACAGGTTGACCGGAGAGTGGTCTGATGTGTCGGTGGTGGGTGGTGACGCCTCAGTCTTGGTTCTTCATCTGACTTCTCTCCAAGTTCCTTCTTCAACTGCAGGTGGTTTCCTAAGCTTTATAGGTCTTCTCGATCCTCTGTTTCTTTTTCGTCTGTCTTGCTACGTGTTGACATGGCAGTGCTGTGGTTTGAACTTGGTGAGGAGGACTTCCTTCCTCCGGGAGGAAGTCCTGCAGTGTGTAGGTGTTGAATCGATGGTGTGGAGATGCTGCTCCTACTAAGGTTTCCTCGTCCGAAGAGTCTTCTGAAACGGTTGGTTTGGAAGTACTGGTGTTCTGAGTGCAGCCAGAGAAGGCTCTGAGATCGTGGAGTGGTGGTTGTTGTTACCGTTGGAGCCTTGGTGGTGCAGCTAACAGACGTATACGAGCGAGCGCGTCGGATTCAGCAAATTGTTTGATGACTTCCATTCTGCGTGGGCAGCGATGGGAAACCACAGAGTGACGCACAAAAAGACGCAAAAAATCAAAGCCGCATTGGGTGTCCGGCTTGCAGATTGAGTAGTGACGATTTTGGGCACAGATGTTGCACTTTGCGACGGGTTGCTGACACTTGTAGGTGGGGTGGGTGTACACAACACTTGGAGCGTTGTTTTATCTCGTAGAAGTGTTCCTTCCTCACTCACTACGGTGGGATCTTGATGCCCAAGTAATGATTCCTTGAGTGAAAGTCAGATTAGCCGCAGTTACTGTGGGGAAGGTCAGTTTCGTGGATGGGTGTTTTTCTTCGTCACAGCTGATGATCATAATTTGGGTTGTCTTCATGATGTTTTCTTCCTCGGTGTTGGGTCTTGCATCTGCAATGCCTTGGTTCGCGAACCAAAGGCTGGTCTCGCTAATAAAGACTGTTCGGTCGGCAAGGAACCGATGTGGGAAGGTGAATCTGAGATGCGCCTTGCGCAAGGCTTCATAGGCTCCATGCAGTTTTTAGAGATCCTCCTCGTGTGAGTAGTAGAGCGCTACTTTCACTCCTTCTTGTCGAATGTCGATGGACGTCACGTTGGCGACTGTTTTGAGGAGCTTCAGGAGGTCACACTTGGGGTATGTATGGTCGTAGAGGATGGTGACTCTCACTTTGTAGCGCATTTTAGCGCTCATGCTAGTACAGTACACGTGGGAGGACTAACCTGTTTCCCCCTCAACGGTGTGCAGTAAAGATGGAAGAGTCAATTGGCAAAACGTTTGCAGTCCCCGTGGCGTATTGGTAAGACACTCGCCTGGTGTTTCGCGAGCGATTTGACTGGGATCGTATCCTGGCCGGGGAGGATTTATTGGGCGCCAATCCTTAACTGTAGCCACTGTTTACCCAACAGTAAAATGGGTATCCGATTGTTTAAGGATTTGGCGAGGTCGTACTCCGGGGAATATTTGGATTAAGGACTTACCCGAAACGCTATGCGTGCTAGTGGCTGCACAATAATGTAAGAACTCTTGTATATATAAATAAAATAAATAAATAAATAAATTGTCTCCGAGTCCTTCGATTCTCTTCCCCAAAGTCCCACAAACAAAATAATTGCACAAGAAATAATACTGCCAAATTTACTTCTCGGGAAAATTAGATTGTAGCACAGCCACCAAATTCAATTAAGGAAATACTGCAAAGTAAACAAGGAAATAATACCAGTCTAGTTCTAATAATTACATTAAAATGACTCATATGCTCAACAGCTAGTGAGTTACAAGAATAAATGGACAATAAGGGTAGCTAATGGTACGAACAGGTTGGGCTTACATAGGCTTACCGTTGGCTTACCGTTGGCTTACCGTTGACACACCAGAAAACAAAGACCGGCACACATAGGAGCCGGACGCGACAAAGCAGCCTCACCCACACACACAAACAGGATGAAACACCGGAACGTACAGGAACCTAGAAATATAGTCCACAACAACACCCAAGCACACAAGAAAAACACAGGAACACGCAGGATCCGGAAAAAAGGGAACATAAAACACATTCAAAACCAAAAACTAAGGGCACACACATATGGAGCAGCACAAAAATGCAACACGCACGCAAAAACACACCACACACCGCCGAGGAAACCCCCAGAGGGGAAGGATGGGAGGGAAACCCACCCACCCACACACCCACAACCCAAACGACCCAACAAACTACCCCCCCAAACCCACTGCTACCACACCAATACACCAATCAATCCTCCGACCCCCTTACCAACCCCAAAGCATCACCCCAAACATACGCATCAGTGAACTAACCAACAAACTCCACAGGGAAAAGCACGCTGCAACCACCACCATGTGAAACACAAACGCCCCCGCAGAAAACCCAGAATCCGAATGAACCCCGCTGGCCGCTTGCCCTCCAAACGCCAAACTCACACGCAAAACACAAAATCAGCAGTCAAAACACTCAGGGTGTTCCGAAGCCACCTGGAGCCCTGAGGAAACGAAAGAAACAGGAACCACAAAACATTACCCCGAAACCCTTGTCCACAGAACACTGCAATCACATCACACATCCAATCAACTAAGACCTGAACCCACACACAAAAATAAAACACATGCAACTGCATCTCTACCAACCCACAATGCGCACACACCGCGGCAGAACTCAACCCAAGCATACACAAACGATCATTCGATGGCATTGACTCATGCGGCATACGAAAGAGAAACTTCCGCTGCTGCGGAGCCAAATGCTACCCACCCAAGACCAACATAATCACCCCCCCCCAATCCTTGCACGGAAACAAGCCCTCAACCCGATGGCTCACACGACGAAGGGGAGCCCTATAACTCCCCCGACACGACAGGGACAAAAATCCAGGGACACGACAGAGCACCCGCAGAATCCCAACCGCCAACGAATACACAGCTGGCGTACAAAAGGCGACCTCACAACTAGCCTCCAACTCCAGCAAACAACTAAACCTAACCAAACAAAAGTAAACATCAAACGCACTATGACCCCAACCACCCCCAAATACTGACGCAACAACACTCAAAACAAGGCCATCGCCTTGGTATAAACATCAGGGATGCCAACATCCCCTTCCTCTACCAGCAAAACCATGGAGGAACGACGAGCCGGATGATACTTCCACACCACACATACTGATAGACTCTATACTCTAAACCACACGCACGTCACCGATCCAAAGGGAAGCACCGAGCCAAAAACCATACCCTCGAAAGACCTTTACTAGTAACAAAAATCACCTAAGGCACTACGGGCTCACCATAGCCCGTGCTACTTGGAACTTTGTTCCAGGTAGCTAATCTTTAATAACAACAACAACCTCTGATAAACCGTTAACGGATGTGAAGACAACAAACCAACTGCCACCTCAACCGACCAAGACAGCATCCCAATTCCACTCTAAAGATTGGTCAGATGAGCTAAGTCAAGTAACCCCGAGAACCCGAAGTGACCTGACCACCGGAAACCACGACCCTGCCCACACCGAACGGGAGGCCCAGCACCCCAGCCCCATCAGACAAGACTTATCCCCATTAACAAAGGCCCCCGTGGCCAGCTCAAAACGCCGAACAAGGTCCTGAACCGCATCAACAGAGTCTCGGTCGCCACGAACAGCACCGTATCGTCAGCATTCCCGCAGATCCGTAAACGGAGACCGGCGGGCAGCCGCCGAGGAACCACCAAAGCACAGGACCTAACTGCACGAATCAAAGGCTCCTGAAAAAGAATATAAAGGAACATAGATTAGGGACACCCTTGCCTCCCAGACCGGCAAACGGCAAAAGGGACACTAAAAAAAACATTAATGCACACACGACTATGACAACGGGAATACAACATGCGTACCCAAGAAATAAACAACGGTGGAAACCCAAACCTCTCCATAGCCCTCAACACAAAGCCTATCGACAAACGGTTGAATGCCTTCGACCAATCTAAGTTGAGCATCGCCGCAGGCAGACAAAGCTCAGAGACGCACAGAATCACATCACAGAAAAGAGCATTGCAATGAAGCAAGGACCTACCCAGAATGCAACAAAATTGCTCAACCGAAACCACAGAACCAATAACATCTCGACACTGACCCGCCAGCAACATTATAATCAACATTCAACAAGGTGATCGGTCTCCAATTTGATAGAAAGCGCAAATCACCCAGTGTTCAGAAGCCACTGCACAACCCCATCATAATAGGATGTGGGTAAACAACAGGTCTAGAAACAATAACACACCACCTCCAAGAAAGCCTCGCCAAGCACATCCCAAAACGTTACATAAAAGCCTACAGGGAGCCCATCCGAGTCAGGCACCCTGCCGGACCGGAAAGACCGCACCACATCCCAAAACTCAGCCAACGACACATCCCCTACCAAAGCAGAACAACCTGCAGCCGACAACCCATTTGAGCAGTGACGCAAAACGAAAGTAGCCAGATCCTCATCCACTCCTACCTCCTTATACAGCGCCCCCAACTCTTGCTGCACATACAACAGGACCCCATCCGTGTTAGACAAAACAAAACCGTCTGGACGCTGGAGACCAGAGAAAAGAACAGAGTTCCGAAGGGCCTTCTCCTTCCGCAAAGGAAAGGGAGAAAGCCGTTTACCAGTCACGCTCGTCAAAACAAACCCGCACCTGAACCTCCTTGGCCAACTCAATTCAATTTCTTTCTTTATTATGCACCCCATACCCATCCCGTGGGCGGTTGTGTAAAGGATTACAGAGGCACATAATCGGTTCAGGAACTGAACCCTCTAGTTCGTTTAGCTAAGCAAATAACAATTTTGATATACATATATATATATATATATAACTGAAAACTCACACCCCAGAAGTGACTCGAACCCATACTCCCAGAAGCAACGCAACTGGTATGTACAAGACGCCTTAATCCACTTGACCATCACGACCGGACAATAATGAGGTGATAGCCGAGGCTATATGAACCACCCCACCGCCGGCACTCGGATAGTTATCTTGGGCATAGCATTTTACCAAATCACCTCATTCTTTGGGGCACACGTGAGGAACACAAATGCGAACAAGCCTGAATGGTCCCCAGGACATATGCAACTGAAAACTCACACCCCAGAAGTGACTCGAACCCATACTCCCAGAAGCAACGCAACTGGTATGTACAAGACGCCTTAATCCACTTGACCATCACGACCGTACAATAATGAGGTGATAGCCGAGGCTATATGAACCACCCCACCGCCGGCACTCGGATAGTTATCTTGGGCATAGCATTTTACCAAATCACCTCATTCTTTGGGGCACACGTGAGGAACACAAATGCGAACAAGCCTGAATGGTCCCCAGGACATATGCAACTGAAAACTCACACCCCAGAAGTGACTCGAACCCATACTCCCAGAAGCAACGCAACTGGTATGTACAAGACGCCTTAATCCACTTGACCATCACGACCGGACAATAATGAGGTGATAGCCGAGGCTATATGAACCACCCCACCGCCGGCACTCGGATAGTTATCTTGGGCATAGCATTTTACCAAATCACCTCATTCTTTGGGGCACACGTGAGGAACACAAATGCGAACAAGCCTGAATGGTCCCCAGGACATATGCAACTGAAAACTCACACCCCAGAAGTGACTCGAACCCATACTCCCAGAAGCAACGCAACTGGTATGTACAAGACGCCTTAATCCACTTGACCATCA